>NC_090657.1:122896982-123196982 GCF_040937935.1 Hyperolius riggenbachi | reverse complement strand
AAACGGATTTCACTGAAGCTGTAACTTTCATCCCAGAACATAGTTTAGGGGCCATTACTTCTTCAACTATAGTCATTTTTCTTTCAATTGCAAACATAACCAGTTTTTCAATGATGTAATGGTTTAACATAGAAAACTTACCGTTGGCTCTAGATTCTAATCTATTACTCCGATTTGCAAACGGATTTCACTGAAGCTGTAACTTTCATCCCAGAACATAGTTTAGGGGCCATTACTTCTTCAACTATAGTCATTTTTCTTTCAATTGCAAACGTAACCAGTTTTTCAATGGTGTAATGGTTTAACATAGAAAACTTACCGTTGGCTCTAGATTCTAATCTATCACTCCGATTTGCAAACGGATTTCACTGAAGCTGTAACTTTCATCCCAGAACATAGTTTAGGGGCCATTACTTCTTCAACTATAGTAATTTTTCTTTCAATTGCAAACGTAACCAGTTTTTCAATGGTGTAATGGTTTAACATAGAAAACTTACCGTTGGCTCTAGATTCTAATCTATCACTCCGATTTGCAAACGGATTTCACTGAAGCTGTAACTTTCATCCCAGAACATAGTTTAGGGGCCATTACTTCTTCAACTATAGTCATTTTTCTTTCAATTGCAAACGTAACCAGTTTTTCAATGGTGTAATGGTTTAACATAGAAAACTTACCGTTGGTTCTAGATTCTAATCTATCACTCCGATTTGCAAACGGATTTCACTGAAGCTGTAACTTTCATCCCAGAACATAGTTTAGGGGCCATTACTTCTTCAACTATAGTCTTTTTTCTTTCAATTGCAAACGTAACCAGTTTTTTAATGGTGTAATGGTTTAGCATAGAAAACTTACCGTTGGCTCTAGATTCTAATCTATTACTCCGATTTGCAAACCGATTTCACTGAAGCTGTAACTTTCATCCCAGAACATAGTTTAGGGGCCATTACTTCTTCAACTATAGTCATTTTTCTTTCAATTGCAAACGTAACCAGTTTTTCAATGGTGTAATGGTTTAACATAGAAAACTTACCGTTGGCTCTAGATTCTAATCTATCACTCCGATTTGCAAACGGATTTCACTGAAGCTGTAACTTTCATCCCAGAACATAGTTTAGGGGCCATTACTTCTTCAACTATAGTCATTTTTCTTTCAATTGCAAACGTAACCAGTTTTTTAATGGTGTAATGGTTTAACATAGAAAACTTACCGTTGGCTCTAGATTCTAATCTATCACTCCGATTTGCAAACGGATTTCACTGAAACTGTAACTTTCATCCCAGAACATAGTTTAGGGGCCATTACTTCTTCAACTATAGTCATTTTTCTTTCAATTGCAAACGTAACCAGTTTTTCAATGGTGTAATGGTTTAACATAGAAAACTTACCGTTGGCTCTAGATTCTAATCTATCACTCCGATTTGCAAACGGATTTCACTGAAGCTGTAACTTTCATCCCAGAACATAGTTTCGGGGCCATTACTTCTTCAACTATAGTCATTTTTCTTTCAATTGCAAACGTAACCAGTTTTTCAATGGTGTAATGGTTTAACATAGAAAACTTACCGTTGGCTCTAGATTCTAATCTATCACTCCGATTTGCAAACGGATTTCACTGAAGCTGTAACTTTCATCCCAGAACATAGTTTAGGGGCCATTACTTCTTCAACTATAGTCATTTTTCTTTCAATTGCAAACGTAACCAGTTTTTCAATGGTGTAATGGTTTAACATAGAAAACTTACCGTTGGCTCTAGATTCTAATCTATCACTCCGATTTGCAAACGGATTTCACTGAAGCTGTAACTTTCATCCCAGAACATAGTTTAGGGGCCATTACTTCTTCAACTATAGTCATTTTTCTTTCAATTGCAAACGTAACCAGTTTTTCAATAGTGTAATGGTTTAACATAGAAAACTTACTGTTGGCTCTAGATTCTAATCTATCACTCCGATTTGCAAACGGATTTCACTGAAGCTGTAACTTTCATCCCAGAACATAGTTTAGGGGCCATTACTTCTTCAACTATAGTCATTTTTCTTTCAATTGCAAACATAACCAGTTTTTCAATGGTGTAATGGTTTAACATAGAAAACTTACCGTTGGCTCTAGATTCTAATCTATTACTCCGATTTGCAAACGGATTTCACTGAAGCTGTAACTTTCATCCCAGAACATAGTTTAGGGGCCATTACTTCTTCAACTATAGTCATTTTTCTTTCAATTGCAAACGTAACCAGTTTTTCAATGGTGTAATGGTTTAACATAGAAAACTTACCGTTGGCTCTAGATTCTAATCTATCACTCCGATTTGCAAACGGATTTCACTGAAGCTGTAACTTTCATCCCAGAACATAGTTTAGGGGCCATTACTTCTTCAACTATAGTCATTTTTCTTTCAATTGCAAACGTAACCAGTTTTTCAATGGTGTAATGGTTTAACATAGAAAACTTACCGTTGGCTCTAGATTCTAATCTATCACTCCGATTTGCAAACGGATTTCACTGAAGCTGTAACTTTCATCCCAGAACATAGTTTAGGGGCCATTACTTCTTCAACTATAGTCATTTTTCTTTCAATTGCAAACGTAACCAGTTTTTCAATGGTGTAATGGTTTAACATAGAAAACTTACCGTTGGTTCTAGATTCTAATCTATCACTCCGATTTGCAAACGGATTTCACTGAAGCTGTAACTTTCATCCCAGAACATAGTTTAGGGGCCATTACTTCTTCAACTATAGTCATTTTTCTTTCAATTGCAAACGTAACCAGTTTTTTAATGGTGTAATGGTTTAACATAGAAAACTTACCGTTGGCTCTAGATTCTAATCTATCACTCCGATTTGCAAACCGATTTCACTGAAGCTGTAACTTTCATCCCAGAACATAGTTTAGGGGCCATTACTTCTTCAACTATAGTCATTTTTCTTTCAATTGCAAACGTAACCAGTTTTTCAATGGTGTAATGGTTTAACATAGAAAACTTACCGTTGGCTCTAGATTCTAATCTATCACTCCGATTTGCAAACGGATTTCACTGAAGCTGTAACTTTCATCCCAGAACATAGTTTAGGGGCCATTACTTCTTCAACTATAGTCATTTTTCTTTCAATTGCAAACGTAACCAGTTTTTCAATGGTGTAATGGTTTAACATAGAAAACTTACCGTTGGCTCTAGATTCTAATCTATCACTCCGATTTGCAAACGGATTTCACTGAAACTGTAACTTTCATCCCAGAACATAGTTTAGGGGCCATTACTTCTTCAACTATAGTCATTTTTCTTTCAATTGCAAACGTAACCAGTTTTTCAATGGTGTAATGGTTTAACATAGAAAACTTACCGTTGGCTCTAGATTCTAATCTATCACTCCGATTTGCAAACGGATTTCACTGAAGCTGTAACTTTCATCCCAGAACATAGTTTCGGGGCCATTACTTCTTCAACTATAGTCATTTTTCTTTCAATTGCAAACGTAACCAGTTTTTCAATGGTGTAATGGTTTAACATAGAAAACTTACCGTTGGCTCTAGATTCTAATCTATCACTCCGATTTGCAAACGGATTTCACTGAAGCTGTAACTTTCATCCCAGAACATAGTTTAGGGGCCATTACTTCTTCAACTATAGTCATTTTTCTTTCAATTGCAAACGTAACCAGTTTTTCAATGGTGTAATGGTTTAACATAGAAAACTTACCGTTGGCTCTAGATTCTAATCTATCACTCCGATTTGCAAACGGATTTCACTGAAGCTGTAACTTTCATCCCAGAACATAGTTTAGGGGCCCTTACTTCTTCAACTATAGTCATTTTTCTTTCAATTGCAAACGTAACCAGTTTTTCAATGGTGTAATGGTTTAACATAGAAAACTTACCGTTGGCTCTAGATTCTAATCTATCACTCCGATTTGCAAACGGATTTCACTGAAGCTGTAACTTTCATCCCAGAACATAGTTTAGGGGCCATTACTTCTTCAACTATAGTCATTTTTCTTTCAATTGCAAACGTAACCAGTTTTTCAATGGTGTAATGGTTTAACATAGAAAACTTACCGTTGGCTCTAGATTCTAATCTATCACTCCGATTTGCAAACGGATTTCACTGAAGCTGTAACTTTCATCCCAGAACATAGTTTAGGGGCCATTACTTCTTCAACTATAGTCATTTTTCTTTCAATTGCAAACGTAACCAGTTTTTCAATGGTGTAATGGTTTAACATAGAAAACTTACCGATGGCTCTAGATTCTAATCTATCACTTCGATTTGCAAATGGATTTCACTGAAGCTGTAACTTTCATCCCAGAACATAGTTTAGGGGCCATTACTTCTTCAACTATAGTCATTTTTCTTTCAATTGCAAACGTAACCAGTTTTTCAATGGTGTAATGGTTTAACATAGAAAACTTACCGTTGGCTCTAGATTCTAATCTATCACTCCGATTTGCAAACGGATTTCACTGAAGCTGTAACTTTCATCCCAGAACATAGTTTAGGGGCCATTACTTCTTCAACTATAGTCATTTTTCTTTCAATTGCAAACATAACCAGTTTTTCAATGGTGTAATGGTTTAACATAGAAAACTTACCGTTGGCTCTAGATTCTAATCTATCACGCCGATTTGCAAACGGATTTAACTGAAGCTGTAACTTTCATCCCAGAACATAGTTTAGGGGCCATTACTTCTTCAACTATAGTCATTTTTCTTTCAATTGCAAACGTAACCAGTTTTTCAATAGTGTAATGGTTTAACATAGAAAACTTACTGTTGGCTCTAGATTCTAATCTATCACTCCGATTTGCAAACGGATTTCACTGAAGCTGTAACTTTCATCCCAGAACATAGTTTAGGGGCCATTACTTCTTCAACTATAGTCATTTTTCTTTCAATTGCAAACATAACCAGTTTTTCAATGATGTAATGGTTTAACATAGAAAACTTACCGTTGGCTCTAGATTCTAATCTATTACTCCGATTTGCAAACGGATTTCACTGAAGCTGTAACTTTCATCCCAGAACATAGTTTAGGGGCCATTACTTCTTCAACTATAGTCATTTTTCTTTCAATTGCAAACGTAACCAGTTTTTCAATGGTGTAATGGTTTAACATAGAAAACTTACCGTTGGCTCTAGATTCTAATCTATCACTCCGATTTGCAAACGGATTTCACTGAAGCTGTAACTTTCATCCCAGAACATAGTTTAGGGGCCATTACTTCTTCAACTATAGTAATTTTTCTTTCAATTGCAAACGTAACCAGTTTTTCAATGGTGTAATGGTTTAACATAGAAAACTTACCGTTGGCTCTAGATTCTAATCTATCACTCCGATTTGCAAACGGATTTCACTGAAGCTGTAACTTTCATCCCAGAACATAGTTTAGGGGCCATTACTTCTTCAACTATAGTCATTTTTCTTTCAATTGCAAACGTAACCAGTTTTTCAATGGTGTAATGGTTTAACATAGAAAACTTACCGTTGGTTCTAGATTCTAATCTATCACTCCGATTTGCAAACGGATTTCACTGAAGCTGTAACTTTCATCCCAGAACATAGTTTAGGGGCCATTACTTCTTCAACTATAGTCTTTTTTCTTTCAATTGCAAACGTAACCAGTTTTTTAATGGTGTAATGGTTTAGCATAGAAAACTTACCGTTGGCTCTAGATTCTAATCTATTACTCCGATTTGCAAACCGATTTCACTGAAGCTGTAACTTTCATCCCAGAACATAGTTTAGGGGCCATTACTTCTTCAACTATAGTCATTTTTCTTTCAATTGCAAACGTAACCAGTTTTTCAATGGTGTAATGGTTTAACATAGAAAACTTACCGTTGGCTCTAGATTCTAATCTATCACTCCGATTTGCAAACGGATTTCACTGAAGCTGTAACTTTCATCCCAGAACATAGTTTAGGGGCCATTACTTCTTCAACTATAGTCATTTTTCTTTCAATTGCAAACGTAACCAGTTTTTTAATGGTGTAATGGTTTAACATAGAAAACTTACCGTTGGCTCTAGATTCTAATCTATCACTCCGATTTGCAAACGGATTTCACTGAAACTGTAACTTTCATCCCAGAACATAGTTTAGGGGCCATTACTTCTTCAACTATAGTCATTTTTCTTTCAATTGCAAACGTAACCAGTTTTTCAATGGTGTAATGGTTTAACATAGAAAACTTACCGTTGGCTCTAGATTCTAATCTATCACTCCGATTTGCAAACGGATTTCACTGAAGCTGTAACTTTCATCCCAGAACATAGTTTCGGGGCCATTACTTCTTCAACTATAGTCATTTTTCTTTCAATTGCAAACGTAACCAGTTTTTCAATGGTGTAATGGTTTAACATAGAAAACTTACCGTTGGCTCTAGATTCTAATCTATCACTCCGATTTGCAAACGGATTTCACTGAAGCTGTAACTTTCATCCCAGAACATAGTTTAGGGGCCATTTCTTCTTCAACTATAGTCATTTTTCTTTCAATTGCAAACGTAACCAGTTTTTCAATGGTGTAATGGTTTAACATAGAAAACTTACCGTTGGCTCTAGATTCTAATCTATCACTCCGATTTGCAAACGGATTTCACTGAAGCTGTAACTTTCATCCCAGAACATAGTTTAGGGGCCATTACTTCTTCAACTATAGTCATTTTTCTTTCAATTGCAAACGTAACCAGTTTTTCAATGGTGTAATGGTTTAACATAGAAAACTTACCGTTGGCTCTAGATTCTAATCTATCACTCCGATTTGCAAACGGATTTCACTGAAGCTGTAACTTTCATCCCAGAACATAGTTTAGGGGCCATTACTTCTTCAACTATAGTCATTTTTCTTTCAATTGCAAACGTAACCAGTTTTTCAATGGTGTAATGGTTTAACATAGAAAACTTACCGTTGGCTCTAGATTCTAATCTATCACTCCGATTTGCAAACGGATTTCACTGAAGCTGTAACTTTCATCCCAGAACATAGTTTAGGGGCCATTACTTCTTCAACTATAGTCATTTTTCTTTCGTTTCAAGGGTGTTTATTGACAGAAAGTGTAAAATATAATAACAACAATGTGGTATATTTAAGATTACCCCCCTTAGGGGAACATATTTATAGCTCTACATAACATTATTTATTCAATGAAATATTCACATGTAATTAGTATAAGAAAGTTGCTAATGATTGCTTCACATTACACACTTCCATATCATTTAGGGGGCAAGGGATAGGAGGTAGGGAGTAAGGTGAGATTGGGGAAGGATAAGGGAGAGAGGGTAGGGGGGGGTGGGGTAGGTGTGGATGGCAAGAGCCCTGAGTGGGGATTCCACAACATGCCAAGGGTCTCTCGCACCTGCACAGATTAGGGGGAGGCAAAGAGGGAAGAAATGAGGGGAAGGGGGATAAGACGGGACAGGGGAATATATTGTGCAAGAAAAAATGAAAACATTAATAACTTGTCAAAATTAACATCTTATGGATTGAAACCCAGTTCATCGACACACAACTTCATCAGTGTACCCTAATTGTAGTATGAATGTAAGATATATTCGCACAATCATGACCTAGAAGGTGTGTAGAGTGTAGGAAAGGCCTTGATTGTCCTGCCATGTTATCCAGAGTTCCCATATCTTAAAGAAATTATCTAGTTTATCAAAAAGTTTAGCCAAAATGTGCTCAGATTGCATCGTGTCGTTAAGGCCTTGAAAGACTGCGTCAGTTGACAATGAGGGCGACCGCCATTTAGAGGCAAGGTGTCTTTTGGCTTGTGCCATGATAAACTGAAGAAATTTATGTGAAGCATATGATAGAGATGGAGGTTTATTGCCTAGGAGGAATATTGTGGGGTCAAACGGGATTTTTTTACCCAAGATCAGTTCTATTTTTCTCCATATGTTTTTCCAATATGCTTGCGCTACCGGGCATGCCCACCATATGTGCCATGTATCCCCCTTTTCAGGGCATCCTCTGAAACACTGATCAGAGTGTGATGTGGAGAATATGCTAAGTCTTGCAGGAGTATAGTGGACTCTGTGGAGAAGTTTGAATGAGGTTTCTATGGATGAATAAAATAGGCTATTTTTGGTCAATTGAGTGCAACAGTATGACCATTTTGCAGTTGTTATAGTAGTTGAGCAGTCCCTCTCTCAGTCGGTCTGACATTTCAATTTGTCCTCCATATCGTGTTCGAGAATCTTGGCGTAGATCTCAGAAATAAAGCCTCTGTCTAGTGCTCTTCCTCTGCATCTCACCTCAAATGGGGTGTAAACTAAAGAATCGTCGTTTTTGTCAAGTGATTTCAAAAAGTTAAATACCTGGCCTGCTCTATAGCGTTCAGCTAGTGGAACTGCCAATTCTTTGAGCATGTGAGGTAGAGACATAATTTTAAATGCTCTTAGGAATTTTCCCAGAAATAGCAGCCCTTTATCATACCACCATCTAAAGGGTGATGTGGTGTGGCCCAGGGGGAAGTCGGGATTTCTCAGAATATGAGTCATACAGGATACTGGTGCTTGAAAACCGTATTTATATCTGAATTTACCCCAAAGTTTTAGTGAATGGGCTGATACAGGGGAATTCTTATGTATGGTTTTATAGGGAATTTTAGTAGCCCACATAGCTGCTGGTAAAGATAATATGGCGCTGCGATTCCCGAATTTGCCACCGCCAATTGGGATATCTGCGCAGCTAAGTAGTAGTTCCAAAGTATGGGGGCACCTAGGCCGCCCCTGTCTTTTGGTCTGGCTAGTGTGAGATATTTAATTCTAGGTTTGCGTTGTCTCCAGATACATTTTTGGATCTGTTGTTGTAGATTGTGAATGGCGGACTTTTTGACAGGAATAGGGAGTACTCTGAATAAATATAAGATGCGTGGGAGGAGAGTCATTTTGGCTGATATGATCCTACCAAGAAGCGAAATTGGATATTCATTCCAAGACTCCAGGTCTGCCTGAAGTTTCCTGAGTAAGGCTGGATAATTATGATCATATAATTTATTAGGGTCACGGGTTAATTCCCAGATATTTTATCTTTGTGGTTTGATGTTGAATGCCTAACGATTTAGCTAGAGATTCTGTATCCCGTAAGGAAGATTCAGTGAGCATCAATTCTGACTTATCAAAATTGAGCTTTAAGCCAGAAAAAGTAGTGAAGGTCTGGAGGGTCTTAAAAAGGTTTGGGATAGAGGTGTGTGGGGAGGTAAGGGTCAAAAAAATATCATCTGCAAAAAGACTAACTTTCTGCTCTCTGTTCCCTATAGTAACACCAAGGATTTCTTTAGAGTTGCGTATTGCGTTGGCTAAGGGCTCCATCATGAGGGCAAATAACCCAGGTGACAAGGGGCACCCCTGTCGAGTCCCCCTCTGTATAGGGAATGAGGATCTGCATGAAGAGGGCATTTTCAAAGTAGCGAATGGTGACGAGTATAAAGCATTTAAGGCTTTCAGGTAATTGCCCTTGAAGCCAAATTTCTGGAGAACTGCTGTCATGTAGGGCCATTTTACCAGATCAAAGGCCTTCTCCATATCTAAGGCTAGGAGGGCCAGATTGGTGTGGGACTGCTTACAGGTGTGTTGTATATCAATTATTTTTCTGATGTTGTCAGATGCCTGGCGGAAGGGAATAAATCCTACTTGGTCCTTGTTAATAAGCATGGGCAGTACATTATTTAATCTAGTTGCTAATATTGATGTAAATAGTTTATAATCAATGCCTAAGAGCGATATGGGCCTATAGTTTTTTACTAGGAGAGGGTCTCTGTCGGGCTTGAGGATGACTACTAAGGCTGAAGATAAAAATTCAGGGGGGGGGGACTATTCCTTTTAATATAGTGTTATAAAATTTTAGTAAATATGGGGCGAGTTTACAATCGAATTTTTTGTAATAGAAGGCTGTCAAGCCGTCCGGGCCCGGGGCTTTTGGCCTCTTAAGTTTTTTAATGGCTTCATGAAGTTCCTCCTGTGTTACATCGTGGTTAAGGGATTTTGCAGTATCCTCAGAAAGTGAGCCCCTGATATTATGGTTTAAAAAATCCTCTTGGGTTTTGGAATAAGCGTTATCAGATCGATCAGTGTATAGGGATTTATAAAACTCCAGGAAGGTGCCATAAATCTTATCAGGATTTGATGTGACTGTACCATCCGCCTTTTAATTTTGGTAATTCTGTTGAGGACCTGTTGGCCTCTTAATTTTTTTGCTAACCAGCGATTCGGCTTATTGATTTGTTCGTATGTTATTGCCTTGCACCACCTTAGAGATTTTTCCGACTCTGTGTTGAGAATAACGTTCAGCTGTAGTTGCAGGTCTTGGATCTGTTTTTTTAAGAATCTAGAGGGGTTAGTCTGGTTTTTAAATGAGAGCATTCGTATTTTGTGCTCTAGATTAGCTTGAATTGTGTTTTTCGATTTTTTGTAAGTTGAGGCAATGCGAATAAACTCCCCTCTAACAACAGCTTTGTGAGCCATCCAGCAAATACCAGGAGATATGTCTGGGGTCTCGTTTTCTGCGAAATAATGATTGATGCAGGTATCTATTTTTTCATATATGTCCGAATTGAGGAGTAGGGAGTCATTCAATCTCCAAGGTGATGGTTGGTGCCTGGCGGATAGAGTGGATAATACTGTCAGCACTGGATCATGGTCTGACCATGGTGTCAATAAGTTCCTTGAGTAGACCACAGAGGGAACACATGCTGCCGATATTAGAATCAAATCTATTCTAGAGTATGTGTTATGTGGTGCTGAGTAGAATGTGTAGCCTCTCTTGGAACCATTATGCTCCCTCCATGAGTCCACCAAGGAGTGGAGTCTGCATAGATTATCGAAATATGTCTTATTTTTCTTTACATCAGAAGGTCGGGGGGGGGTTGGTCCTATCCAGATTATCATTTGGAGTGGTATTAAAGTCCCCTGACCAGATTATAGAATCAAATTTAAGGTCTAACAATAGTTCCGAAACCTTGGTTATGGTGTCATGAGGCTTATCAGGAGGCGCATATACATTTACTACGCATAATGTTTTTGAGTGAAGGGTTCCTATCAGAATGATAAATGTACCTTCAGGGTCTATGATTTGTTGTTGTATTTCTATGGGGAAATCATTGGATAGGAATATTGCCACCCCTCTACGTTTCGTGGCATAGTTTGATAAAAAAAATCTCCTAAATTTTTTATGGAAAAAGGACGGGTGGGACTTTGGGGTGAAATGTGTCTCCTGGAGACATAAAATATCGGGGCAAGGCTTACTATATTCCTTAAAGGCTTTATTTCGTTTTTGAGGCGAGTTTAGGCCTCTGGGATTGTGCGAAATTATATTTAGGGTCTTATTAACCATGGTCTAAAAGGGGCCATGCTATAAGACGCTCAGAGAAGAAAATAAGGGTAGTTTTGATTAGCTGTGTGTTATTTGTATATTTTTGCTCTATGCTACATAATCTTAGGGAGTTCAGAACTGGGTGTAAACTATTTGCTAACAAGGAGATTAGGATAAGGCCAAAAGCCTTAAGGTAGCCCAATGGGGCTAATATCTCAGCCGAGATACAGCCCATATTAAAGTAAGGCTGCACTCGAATGACTAGTTCGGGGGACGCAATAAGCTCCAGGGCTTTCCACCTGTTAAAACCTACAAACCGTGTGTACAGCCTGGCCTGGGGTTATTATCATTTAAACATTCCTAGCTTACATTAGATAAACCTCTATCTTAAAACAGATCCTAATTATTAGAACAGATCACCAATACACACCTAATGGTGGGTTTACTTACTAAACAGATTTAACCAAAAGTTGGTGTTTTACAACTTGAGTTCCCATGCTAAAGTCCTTCAAGATGTCCATCAGGATGGAGCCTAACGGCTTTCCAAGATCCTAGCTTCGCTGGGGTAGTCCTACATGGTTAGTTCCAGTGGCTCCAAATAACCTTGACCCCCGCATCATAAAGGGGGGTTTGTTGTAGGGCCTATCAATAGGTTCTAATGAAGTCTCCATTTTGCAGCCCGACACGTTGGCATGAGGTTCTATCCCACATCATAAAGGGGACTTGTCTAGGAGCCTGTGGCGTTACAGGAGGAGCAGGGGAACTCTAAAGAGTACGATCTACCTAATGGAGGTCAAAGCTGTAATTGGTGTTGTGGTCATACTGCGTGTTACTCATCTTGCGAAGGGTCATGAGAAGGATATTCCAGAGCCCGTGGTTGAAATCGCGATCGGCCGATCGTGTCCCAATTTCTCCTTCTCCTCGGGGATCTCTGTTGTTTCGCCGGTTGGTTGTTAGGTGGAGGTACTGTGTAGGGTATATTTGCTTCGTCTAAGGCTGAGGCCATTTCCTCTGGGGTCTTGCAGTTGTGCTGTTTGTTGTTGATGGAGAAAGATACCATAAAAGGGAATCTCCAGCGATATCTTATTTGGGCCTTTTGGAGGGCAAGTGTATACGGTCTCAGTGCCCATCTTTTTGCAATGGTGGTAGGCGCCAGGTCTGCAAATATCTGGACCGTTTGTGGGACTCCGGGTAGATGATCAAGGTCTCGAGCCGCTAATAGAATCTCGTCCCTGGCATCCTCTGATGCTATTTTAGCTATTATGTCCCTGGGCAGTTCTGGGTTTCGAGGGCGAGCAAAAGCTCTGTGGATTCGAACTATGCGCCTTAGGGACGGTTCTATATTTGGGAGAAGCTCAGAGATCATGTTTGAGGCGTTCTGTTCTAGGTCCTCGTACGTTTCAGGAAGGCCTCTGATTCTTACATTGGCTCGACGGCATCTATTCTCTAAGTCCTCCATTTTTTCCTCAACAGAGGTGATTCGATTATCTTGGGAGTCTATTTGAGATTTATCGATTTGGACTGCTGATAGTAGGTCATCCGACTGACTTTCCAGTAGATTGACACGTTCACCCAGATCATCGATTTTAGTATTTAGTTCATTTACCGCCTCGCGTAATTCCGCACGAAAGATGTGTGTAATTGCCATCAGTAGCTCTTCGTTTGACATAGCTCCTGCTGGAATGGGTTGTGTATTTGTATGCGTATTTCTGTTGGGAGTATCCTGTATATTTCCCTGCGGATTCTTGCGTGTCTGCCCGTTTCCTTGGGAGCTTGTATGTATATTGCCATGCGAATTCCTATGTGCACCACGCGTAATCTGGGTGCCTGTGAACTCGCTGTCATGCGGATTCCTATGCGGATCGCTATGCGTATTTTCATACGCAACTTCATGTGTGGATGGAGGCCTGGCATGTTGCAATGGAGGGGAAGGCGTACCTCTATGCGGATCTTGACGCGTCGTGTCATGCGTACTTATGTACGCGTGCTCCGCCGCCGTACGCGTGTCTCCCTGCGGTGAAACAATGGGCTCTGTTCCGGCCTCTGGCATCTCATTCTGCGGTGGGGAGCTGGCGCCTACCTGCTGCGGATGCTGTGCGAAGGTCCCGGTGGCTGCCATCGGCGGTGATGTGGCTGGGCGGTGTAGAGGTGAGCCTGTCAGTTTTCCGGCCGCCCCTTTTGGTGCCTGGTAAGCGGCCTGAGCCCTTGGGAGAGCGGCGCTGGTTCTGGAGGCTTTTGTTTGGGCCTGGTCGGCCATCTTAGAGTATCTTCTCCGGAATTTCAGCGGGGAAAGAAGGGGTCTAGTGTCGGCTCTGCTTCTCAGGGGATATCCAAAGGGCGATCTTCTCATAGCTTAGAAGATAAGCTTTCCGGTGGTGTGCTTTGATCCCAGGTTTGGCTGGTGCTGTTAGCGGTGGAAGCCCTTAGATTGCAGAGCTCACAGAGCGCACATCCTCTCTGTAGCTCTGCACATGCGCACCCCCGTCATTTTTCTTTCAATTGCAAACGTAACCAGTTTTTCAATGGTGTAATGGTTTAACATAGAAAACTTACCGATGGCTCTAGATTCTAATCTATCACTTCGATTTGCAAATGGATTTCACTGAAGCTGTAACTTTCATCCCAGAACATAGTTTAGGGGCCATTACTTCTTCAACTATAGTCATTTTTCTTTCAATTGCAAACGTAACCAGTTTTTCAATGGTGTAATGGTTTAACATAGAAAACTTACCGTTGGCTCTAGATTCTAATCTATCACTCCGATTTACAAACCGATTTCACTGAAGCTGTAACTTTCATCCCAGAACATAGTTTAGGGGCCATTACTTCTTCAACTATAGTCATTTTTCTCTCAATTGCAAACGTAACCAGTTTTTCAATGGTGTAATGGTTTAACATAGAAAACTTACCGTTGGCTCTAGATTCTAATCTATCACTCCGATTTGCAAACGGATTTCACTGAAGCTGTAACTTTCATCCCAGAACATAGTTTAGGGGCCATTACTTCTTCAACTATAGTCATTTTTCTTTCAATTGCAAACGTAACCAGTTTTTCAATGGTGTAATGGTTTAACATAGAAAACTTACCGTTGGCTCTAGATTCTAATCTATCACTCCGATTTGCAAACGGATTTCACTGAAGCTGTAACTTTCATCCCAGAACATAGTTTAGGGGCCATTACTTCTTCAACTATAGTCATTTTTCTTTCAATTGCAAACGTAACCAGTTTTTCAATGGTGTAATGGTTTAACATAGAAAACTTACCGTTGGCTCTAGATTCTAATCTATCACTCCGATTTGCAAACGGATTTCACTGAAGCTGTAACTTTCATCCCAGAACATAGTTTAGGGGCCATTACTTCTTCAACTATAGTCATTTTTCTTTCAATTGCAAACGTAACCAGTTTTTCAATGGTGTAATGGTTTAACATAGAAAACTTACCGTTGGCTCTAGATTCTAATCTATCACTCCGATTTGCAAACGGATTTCACTGAAGCTGTAACTTTCATCCCAGAACATAGTTTAGGGGCCATTACTTCTTCAACTATAGTCATTTTTCTTTCAATTGCAAACGTAACCAGTTTTTCAATGGTGTAATGGTTTAACATAGAAAACTTACCGTTGGCTCTAGATTCTAATCTATCACTCCGATTTGCAAACGGATTTCACTGAAGCTGTAACTTTCATCCCAGAACATAGTTTCGGGGCCATTACTTCTTCAACTATAGTCATTTTTCTTTCAATTGCAAACGTAACCAGTTTTTCAATGGTGTAATGGTTTAACATAGAAAACTTACCGTTGGCTCTAGATTCTAATCTATCACTCCGATTTGCAAACGGATTTCACTGAAGCTGTAACTTTCATCCCAGAACATAGTTTCGGGGCCATTACATCTTCAACTATAGTCATTTTTCTTTCAATTGCAAACGTAACCAGTTTTTCAATGGTGTAATGGTTTAACATAGAAAACTTACCGTTGGCTCTAGATTCTAATCTATCACTCCGATTTGCAAACGGATTTCACTGAAGCTGTAACTTTCAACCCAGAACATAGTTTAGGGGCCATTACTTCTTCAACTATAGTCATTTTTCTTTCAATTGCAAACGTAACCAGTTTTTCAATGGTGTAATGGTTTAACATAGAAAACTTACCGTTGGCTCTAGATTCTAATCTATCACTCCGAATTTGCAAACGGATTTCACTGAAGCTGTAACTTTCATCCCAGAACATAGTTTAGGGGCCATTACTTCTTCAACTATAGTCATTTTTCTTTCAATTGCAAACGTAACCAGTTTTTCAATGGTGTAATGGCTTAACATAGAAAACTTACCATTGGCTCTAGATTCTAATCTATCACTCCGATTTGCAAACGGATTTCACTGAAGCTGTAACTTTCATCCCAGAACATAGTTTAGGGGCCATTACTTCTTCAACTATAGTCATTTTTCTTTCAATTGCAAACGTAACCAGTTTTTCAATGGTGTAATGGTTTAACATAGAAAACTTACCGTTGGCTCTAGATTCTAATCTATCACTCCGATTTGCAAACGGATTTCACTGAAGCTGTAACTTTCAACCCAGAACATAGTTTAGGGGCCATTACTTCTTCAACTATAGTCATTTTTCTTTCAATTGCAAACGTAACCAGTTTTTCAATGGTGTAATGGTTTAACATAGAAAACTTACCGTTGGCTCTAGATTCTAATCTATCACTCCGATTTGCAAACGGATTTCACTGAAGCTGTAACTTTCATCCCAGAACATAGTTTAGGGGCCATTACTTCTTCAACTATAGTCATTTTTCTTTCAATTGCAAACGTAACCAGTTTTTCAATGGTGTAATGGTTTAACATAGAAAACTTACCGTTGGCTCTAGATTCTAATCTATCACTCCGATTTGCAAACGGATTTCACTGAAGCTGTAACTTTCATCCCAGAACATAGTTTAGGGGCCATTACTTCTTCAACTATAGTCATTTTTCTTTCAATTGCAAACGTAACCAGTTTTTCAATGGTGTAATGGTTTAACATAGAAAACTTACCGTTGGCTCTAGATTCTAATCTATCACTCCGATTTGCAAACGGATTTCACTGAAGCTGTAACTTTCATCCCAGAACATAGTTTCGGGGCCATTACTTCTTCAACTATAGTTTTTTTTCTTTCAATTGCAAACGTAACCAGTTTTTCAATGGTGTAATGGTTTAACATAGAAAACTTACCGTTGGCTCTAGATTCTAATCTATCACTCCGATTTGCAAACGGATTTCACTGAAGCTGTAACTTTCATCCCAGAACATAGTTTAGGGGCCATTACTTCTTCAACTATAGTCATTTTTCTTTCGTTTCAAGGGTGTTTATTATAAAGAATGAGCATTACATACATGTGAATGCACAACATACCCCACATGTGGGGAACATGGGTAATAGGCAAACGTATAATTTTTCATAATGATTTCTAATAGCATTGATGGTATCGGCATAAAAGAAGTTTTGAATGGAAATAAAATAATTCAACCATAGGTAATGCACACTGGCTTCTTCTTAAGGTGCTAGAGAGGGGGAAGGGAGGATTAGGGGAAAGAGAGAGGGAGAGGGAAAGGGAGGGGGTAGTTGGGTGCCACCATGAGTGGTATCCCCACAGCATGCCAATGGAGGCACCCAGGGGAGAGAAAAAGGGAAGGGAATGGGGGTGTTTCTATATGAGATAAGTATGCCGAGAATGCTTTATGCTTAAAGTATGTCCCCTTGGTCCAAGCCAGCGGTCCCAGGGGAAAGGGTAAAACATATTAATGGAGAATTGTCTCTCAATCCTTGCCTGCTCCAGGACGCAACTAACGAAAGATGGGTAAACTAGTAAACAATCACATACGAGGAACTCAAAACGTGTGTAGTGTGTATGTAAGGCCTTGATTATCTTGCCACTCTATCCATGGCGTCCAGACATTAAGGAAATTGTCAAGCCTGTCCATAATTTTAGCGTTAATATGCTCTGCTAACATTGTTTTATTAAGATTTTGAAATACGGTGTCAGCAGATAAGTCAGGGGACTTCCATTTGTGGGCAATGTGTCTTTTCGTTTGGGCCATAAAGAATTGTATTAGTTTGTGGGCCGCATATGGAAGTGAGTGTGGTCGGTTGGCTAATATGGCTATTGCAGGTTCTAGCGGTATTTGAAGGTTCAGCATGAGAGTAAGTTTCGACCACACTGTGGACCAGAGCGAGTGAGCTTTAGGGCATTCCCACCATATGTGCCACATGGTACCTTTTTGTTGACATCCCCGGAAACACAAATCCGAATTATGAACTGAAAAAAAATGTAACTTTGTTGGTGTAAGATAAACACGGTGGAGCAATTTAAGAGATGTCTCTATGGAGGAGAAAAACAGACTGCCCTTGGTCAAGGAGGAGCAGCAATGGGCCCATTTTGTTTCAGAGATGGAGAGGTTACAGTCTCTCTCCCAGTCTAGTTGAGCTTTCAATTTGTTGGAGGATATATGTTCAGTAAGTATTCCATAAAGATCTGAAATCATACCTCCAGCTAAGGGGCAGTTCTTACATCTTACCTCAAATGAAGTGTACATTAGTATATCATTAGAGGTATCCAGTGTTTGTAAGAAGTCATAAATCTGGTGCATTCGAGGGACCTCCTCCAGAGGGACATCATGATCGCTTCGGAATTGGTTCCGGGGAGCAATCTTAAATCCTGAAGTGAATTTATTTAGGGTGGTGAGGTCTTTATGATGCCACCATGAAAAAAGATGTACTTTTTGGCCTGCTCTAAAGTCAGGACTACGAAAAATATAAGTTAGGCGTGAAACTGGTGACTGTAAATGGTAGGCAAATCTTAGCTTGGACCATGTGGACATAGCATAGGCAGATATAGGTGATAGTTTTCTTATTTGATTGATAGGAATTTTACGTGCCCACATGATTCCTGGTAACGAAAGAGGGAACAAGAGCTGGGATTCTATTTCGACCCACAAAGGCGCATTTCCCCTGGCATTAATGGGGGCCATCTGGGATAGCCGGGCGGCATGATAATAACTGAGAAGCAACGGGGCATTTAAGCCTCCTGCTGTTTTGGGACGAGCTAAGGACGTATACTTGATCCTTGCCCTACGCTTCCTCCAAATAAAAGCCTGTATTAGGGATTGTAGATGTTTTAGAGGGCCCTTTTTGATTGGGATCGGAAGGACACGAAAGAGATATAAGATCCTAGGGAGAAGGGTCATCTTGACAGAGGTCACTCTGCCCGACAATGAGATGGGATAGTCATTCCAAGTGTCGAGGTCTGAGGATAATTTTCTGATCATGGAAGGATAGTTATCTTGATAGAGGTTGGATGGATTTACAGATAGATTAATGCCAAGGTATTTAATATATTTTGGTTTATATTGTAGGCCAAGAGTCGAAGCTAGACTCTGGGCCTCAGTGGAAGGGGTTTGGGTAAGCATTAGTTCTGATTTATTAAGATTCAATTTGAATCCAGAAAAGGCAGAGAATTGCGATATTAAGTTTAAGACGTTTGGAATAGATTTGTGGGGTGACGTTAAAGTTAATAAGACGTCGTCGGCAAATAGGCATAATTTATATTCACGGGATCCTATACAAACACCCTGGACATTTTGGGCAGTTCGAATTTGCGCCGCCAGAGGCTCAATGACCAAGGCGAATAGGGCCGGAGAGAGGGGACATCCCTGTCTTGTGCCTCTTTCAATCGAAAAGGTAGTTCTTAAGGTAGAAGGTAGTTTCAGGGAGGCTGACGGTTGGGAATAGAGGGCTACGATAGCATTCAGAAAATTGCCCGAGATTCCATATTTCTGTAATACTGCCAGCATATATGACCAGTCGATTCTATCGAAGGCCTTTTCCATGTCCAACGATAGGACTGCTAGGCGTTTAGAAACTCTAAGGCAATAGTGCTGAATGTCTATAATTCTCCTAATATTGTCTGGGGCCTGACGTGTGGGAATGAATCCTACCTGGTCTTTATGGACCAGCGCAGGAAGAATTCTATTTAGTCTATTGGCGAGGATAGCGGTGAAAAGTTTGTAATCTACTCCTAATAGGGATATGGGCCTATAATTTTTAGGAAGTAGGGGATCACTCTGTGGCTTAGGGATGACTACGATGGATGAAGAAAGGAATTCAGGCGGAGGGGCATTACCTTTTAATATGGAGTTAAAAAATTTTACCATGTGGGGGGCCAAGATAGATTCGAATTTTTTGTAGTATAGGGCAGTGAGTCCATCAGGTCCTGGGGCTTTGGCTCTTTTGGTTTTTTTAATAGCTTCATGAAGTTCATCTAGAGTTATATCAGTATTCAAGGCTTTCACAGTATCCTGTGTCAGCTTAATTCCAATATTCGAGTCAAGGAAGGATTTCCTGTCGTTGTCCAAATTAGGGGGCAAATCATTATGGTATAAGGTTTTGTAATAGTCCGTGAAAATAGAATAAATGTTATCGGGGCTTGAAGTGGTCTTACCGTCAGGGCCTCTAATCCTCAGTATTCTATTAATCGTTTGTTGATTGCGCAATTTTTTTGCCAGCCATCTGTTAGCCTTATTAAGTTGGGAGTATGCTATAGCATTAGTCCACCTAAGAGCCTTTTCGGTTTCCGAGGAGAGTATTACGTCCAATTGGAGTTGTAGATCCCTAATCTGTTTAATGAGGAAGCGCGAGGGTCTTGATTGATTTAACACAAGGAGGGTGGCAAGTTTATGTTCTATATTAGAAGTTATGGTAGACTTTTCCCTTTTAATTTTAGCAGAAATCTGAATCAACTTCCCTCGGATGACCGTTTTATGGGCCATCCAGCATATTCCTGGGTTGATGTCTGGGGTAGTATTTTCTCTAAAATAGTTAGTGAGGGACTCCTCAATCTGATCACGAGTGTCTGGATTGATGATTAGGGACTCATTAAGGCGCCAGGGGGGTCTTTGAAATCTAGGAATTAGTGACGATAAGGAAGTCAACAGAGGGTCATGGTCTGACCATGGACATAGTAGGTATCTTGAGTATGCGAGGGAGGGAGCACATCTGACCGAGATCAAGGTGAGGTCTATCCTGGAGTAGGAATTATGAGGTGGTGAATAATATGAGTAGCCCCGTCTCATGCCGTTGTGATCCCTCCATGCATCAACCAGGGAATGTATTCTAAAGAGGTCATCAAAAAACGCCTTGTTAGTTTTGGCTTCAGAAGGGCGGGATGGGTGTGTCCTGTCCAAGGTATCGTTAGGGATAAGATTAAAGTCCCCTGACCAGATCATGGAGTCAAACTGTAGATTCAATAGTAAGTTAGAGACCTTGGAGATTGTGTCACGGGCATGAGGAGGAGGGGCATACATGTTAACAATACATAGGGACTGATCCTGAAAGTTGCCAATTAAGATACTATATGTTCCGTCGACGTCTTCGATATGATTAGTAATCTCAATAGGGAAGGAGTCGGCCAGGAGTGTAAGAACTCCTCTCTGTTTTCTATGAAAGTTAGACATATAAAAGCGTTTATAATTCTTATGGAAATGCTTAGGGAAGGAATTACTGGAGAAATGAGTCTCCTGTAGGCATACAATATCGGGGGAATGTTTGAGATACTCCTTGAGAGCTTTTGCTCTCTTTTGAGGCGAGTTGAGTCCTCGTACATTATGTGAAATTAAGTGATACGGCCTAGTACCCATATTGAGATGACTAAAATTCTGAAAGGAAACGTCCAGAGCGGCAGGAGAGAGACATTCTCAAAATGCAAAGTACAGAGTATGCAAGATAAAACATTAAGAAATTCAGCATAACAGAATAAGAATAACATAATGAAAAGGGGAATAGCACAATCGTGCTGGAATGGTGGTTGAGGCCCGGCCTGCGCTATAAGCACCAGCCTGACTCCAAGCGCCATTTCAAGTGGGGGGACAGCAATAGTGTATCACGACTGATTGCCATAACAACACTGATAAACAAAAGCTATTGTAGTCCTGCAGAACCGGACTTAGAACTTGTATAGAAATGAAAAAAAAAAAAAAAAACCCAAAATCAGTTAACATGTTGAACTGAACCCAGGATGGGGTTACAGATTAATGTGGAGTTCAAGCGCAAGGTAAGTACAGCATATAGATGTTGTACAAGATTGCGCAGTATAAGGACGGAGGTCAAAGTTCTAAGTCAGATCGTCCACTATACGCGGAGTGCGAGTTTGTGGAGACTGTTCAGGATCCCACTAATCGTCGACATAAGCCCACTCTTTGATGGAACCTACCCTCATAAAGGGCCGGAGCGAGTCCAGGGCATCCACTGGGCCACATTAATCAATTTTCAGCCCAAACGGGGTGAACAAGGTGCCACAAATGGATCTTCTAGAGAGAGGGCAATGAGAAACGCACCTTCCACATCATAAAGGGAAGGGACGTTTGCATGATGGGGAGTGGTTAGTCATCACCCAAAGCAGCAAGAAGTGAGTGAAAAACTCGAGCTGAAGTCATGTTGATTGCTGCAAAGTTCAGATGGGAGAAGAATATGGTGCAAAATGTTACAAGCGGTTTAGGGTCATATAGTTCACTATGAAGTACCCAGACTTGCTGCAACCCAACATCATAAAGGGGCCAAAGCAAGCCTTAGGGCTTTGCCGGTCTATAAAAGTAAACCTACTCCCCACGTGGGAAGTACATAATGCTATAAGTTGACCTCCGAGGAAAGAGAACAATAAAGAGCGCTCCCTCCTCATCATAAAGGGAGGGGGCGATTGAGTGATGTAGAGAGCCTGAAAGGCTTCAAAAATAGCTGATTGAAGCTAGAGAACTCCCATCAAAGTTAGGCTGGGTTCATATCAAGGACTCTTGGTCGGAATGAGGAGCCCCGTGCAGAATCCCATGTCTTTCGTGATCCACGCGTTCGTTGCTCCCCAGGGGGAGGTTGAGGAGGCTTTGGAATAGTGAATGGGATGGATGCCTCGTTGAGGGCCCGGGCTGCTTCCTCCGGGCGTCTACAGATGTATGTCTTACTGTTGATTTTAAACGAAAGCATAAAGGGAAATCCCCATTTATATCGTATAGACTTCTGTTGAAGAGCTAGAGTATAGGGCCTCATTTCTCTCCTTCTAGCTATGGTAGCAGGCGCAAGATCAGGGAAGAGTTGCACCGACGTCGGAAGCCCTGGTATGGCCGTAAGGTCTCGAGCTGCTAGCAGGATTTTGTCACGTGCATCCTCCGACGCCACCTTTGCAATAACATCCCTAGGGAGTTCTGGGTTTCGTGGCTTCGTTAGGGCTCGATGGACCCGAACCACCCTCATCTGTATCGGGTCCATCTGTGGAAGGAGGGTCCCAAACAGGTTGGTCATCACTGCTTCCAAATCCTCGAATGATTCAGGGAGACCACGTACTCTTACGTTTGCCCTTCTACTGCGATTTTCTAGGTCCTCCAATTTTGCATCATGAGCATCAAGTCTATCGGTGTGATCGTCTAGTTGTTTACCATCTTGGTTGATAGCTGTAACCATATCGTCAGTTTGTTTCTCCAGAATGTCCACCCTCTGGCCTATATCATGAATTTGCTGTGACAATTCGTCCACCGCCTCACGTAGTTCTTCTCTGAAGATTCGTCGCATTGTACGCATTAGGTCCTCAGCTGTTGTGCCTTGGAGATACATAGGTTGAGAGGAGTCGAGCGTACTGCAATGTGTCTGATGCGTACGTTCGTCTTTGGCATGCGAACGCTCGTTATAGCCATGCGTACGTTCATGCGGACGTTCGTCAGAACCATGCGTACGTTCATGCGAACGTTCTGGCGTGACACACGGTGCCCCATGCGAATCTCGCGGTGAAGCGGCTGACATACCTTGCGAGGGTGGGGATGATCTAGGGGCCTGACCTGGCGATCCACCTTGTAAGGGTCCAGGGTGATGGGTCCCCGCGTGGCTAGAATCATCAGTGGAGCGTGGGGAAGCTGAAGAATGGATCTGGGCTTCAGTGTGCTGTGAGGCCTGGGCGGCCATCTTGGAGAACCTTCTCTTAAACCTGAGTGGAGAAAGAAGGGGTCTGGAGGTTGAACGGCTTCTCAGTGGATATTGTTGGGGGCTCCTGTACATTCCTGGGGTCTTAAGCTGCTGATCGAGGTATAATTTGTCCGGATCCGAGGGTTAGTTCCAAAGCAATCAGTCTGTGAAGCAGGAGCTCACTGAAGGCACATCTTCTCCGGTAAGCGCCTCACTAGCGCCCCCCGTCATTTTTCTTTCAATTGCAAACGTAACCAGTTTTTCAATGGTGTAATGGTTTAACATAGAAAACTTACCGTTGGCTCTAGATTCTAATCTATCACTCCGATTTGCAAACGGATTTCACTGAAGCTGTAACTTTCATCCCAGAACATAGTTTAGGGGCCATTACTTCTTCAACTATAGTTTTTTTTCTTTCAATTGCAAACGTAACCAGTTTTTCAATGGTGTAATGGTTTAACATAGAAAACTTACCGTTGGCTCTAGATTCTAATCTATCACTCCGATTTGCAAACGGATTTCACTGAAGCTGTAACTTTCATCCCAGAACATAGTTTAGGGGCCATTACTTCTTCAACTATAGTCATTTTTCTTTCAATTGCAAACGTAACCAGTTTTTCAATGGTGTAATGGTTTAACATAGAAAACTTACCGTTGGCTCTAGATTCTAATCTATCACTCCGATTTGCAAACGGATTTCACTGAAGCTGTAACTTTCATCCCAGAACATAGTTTAGGGGCCATTACTTCTTCAACTATAGTCATTTTTCTTTCAATTGCAAACGTAACCAGTTTTTCAATGGTGTAATGGTTTAACATAGAAAACTTACCGTTGGCTCTAGATTCTAATCTATCACTCCGATTTGCAAACGGATTTCACTGAAGCTGTAACTTTCATCCCAGAACATAGTTTAGGGGCCATTACTTCTTCAACTATAGTCATTTTTCTTTCAATTGCAAACGTAACCAGTTTTTCAATGGTGTAATGGTTTAACATAGAAAACTTACCGTTGGCTCTAGATTCTAATCTATCACTCCGATTTGCAAACGGATTTCACTGAAGCTGTAACTTTCATCCCAGAACATAGTTTAGGGGCCATTACTTCTTCAACTATAGTCATTTTTCTTTCAATTGCAAACGTAACCATTTTTTCAATGGTGTAATGGTTTAACATAGAAAACTTACCGTTGGCTCTAGATTCTAATCTATCACTCCGATTTGCAAACGGATTTCACTGAAGCTGTAACTTTCATCCCAGAACATAGTTTCGGGGCCATTACTTCTTCAACTATAGTCATTTTTCTTTCGTTTCAAGGGTGTTTATTGAAGTAATATCACATGAACAAAACAAATACGTTCAAATATTCCCCACATGCGGGGAGTAGCAAATAATAGCTTACCATGTGAGCAAATCATTGCCAATCCGAGATTTCAACCCTGCAATCTAAACATATAACATAACTATAACCCAGATTGTTTAACCCTAATTTTATCAACTGTTTGGGGTAGAGGGGTAGGGAAAGAAGAGGAAGGACAAGGGGAAAAGGGATGGGATCCAGGGACGCACCTAGAGTGGATAGACCACGGCATGCCATAGGTAACGTCCGGGGGGAAGAGAGGGAAAGAAAGGGAAAAGGGAAAGATACGAGTTGAGCTAACGTAACTTCACACTCAGGGTAACACAGCCGTGGTACCACCCCCCATCACGCAATCCCGCGCGATATCTTCTTGGTGTCAGAGGAAAAGCAAATACATGTAGAGGCGTAGAATCATAGGGCTCCCTGAACGGGTCAAGGATCAAAAGACATGGAGAACATGTGAAAGGCCCAGGTTCTCTTGCCAGTCTATCCACAGATCCCACACTTTATAAAAGCTTTCCATGGTATCAAAAATTTTGGCCCTTATGTGTTCCGATGCCATGGTGTTATTTAGTTCCCTGAAGACTGCCTCAACAGACAAAGATCTCCCTCTCCAATTGCGTGCTAGATGTCTCTTGGCTTGTGCCATTACAAATTGAATAAATTTGTGCAGAGCGTATTTGATTGGGGCTGGTCTATTCCCAAGGAGTATCACAGATGGGTCTAAATCCGTCTGGATGTTAGTGATCAATTTGATCTTTGCCCAGATAGCCTTCCAAAATATTTGTGCTTTGGGGCAGGCCCACCATGTGTGCCATACATTTCCAATTTGGTTGCACTTACGGAAGCAAAGATCTGTAGATGAAGGGTTGAAGAGATTTAATTTATATGGGGTGAGGTAAGTTCTGTGAAGCAGCTTCAGGGAAGTTTCTATGGATGAGTAGAACAGGGATCCACGTGTTAAAGTTGTGGAGCAGTGAGCCCATCTAGTTTCTGATAGTTCAAACCCACAATCCCTCTCCCAGTCCAGCTGGGCCTTGATCTTCCCATCTAGAACTGGTTGAGAGAGTATGGCGTACGTGTCCGATATAAACCCCCTATCAATCGGCCGACTCTTACATCTAATCTCGAACGGAGAGTAAGTGAGGATCGTCCCATGCGGATCTATAGTATCCAGATATCTGAATATGTCTTCTAGTCTGCCCCACTCCTCCCGAGGTACTCTGTATTTCTCGCAGAAGTGTTTCGGGGTACAAATTTTGAAGGCCAGCAAGAATTTACCCACTCTAGTTAATCCATTATAAGTCCACCATTTATATTGCGCTACCTTTAACCCTGACGGGAAATCCGGGTTGCCAAGTATGGAGGTCATAAGCGAGGTGGGAGATTGCAGAGAGTATAGGTGTCTAGTTCTAGACCATAAGCTTAGAGCATATGCTGAGATGGGTGAGACTTTTGCTATCTTCTGGATGGGTATATTACAGGCCCACATGAGTCCTACCATGGAAAAGGGGGCTACCAGCAATGATTCAATTTCTACCCACAGGGGGGCGTCTCAATAGGGGCGTTAACACTAGCTAGTTGGGTGAGTCTGGCAGCCTTGTAATAGTTAAATAGCAATGGGGCGTTAAGGCCTCCGAGCTCCCTGGGTCTGGCTAATGTCAGATATTTGATCCTAGCCTTCCGGTTCCTCCAGATAAAACGCTGTATCAGGGTTTGTAAGTGTTGTATCGGGCCTTTGGTGACGGGAATCGGTATGGTCCTAAAGAGGTATAATAGCCGCGGGAGCAAAGTCATCCTGACCGCCGCCACTCTACCCAGCATAGAGAGGGGATAGTCAGTCCAAGTCTCCAGGTCTTTTGCTAATTTGGCATACATTGGCGGGTAATTAGTAGGATATAATTTCTGTGGGTCAACAGTTAATTTGATACCTAAGTAATTTATGTATTTGGGCTGATATATCAGGCCCAGGGAATCTGCTAGTGCTGTGGCCTGATTTTGGGGCATGTCCGCTATCATTACTTCCGATTTATCCAAATTTAATTTAAATCCTGAGAACATCGAGAAATGGTCAATCTCTTCAAGAAGTTTTGGGATGGAAGTGTGCGGTGTAGTTAGAGTCAGAAGAATATCATCCGCGAATAGCGAAAGTTTGTACTCTTTGGATTTGATCATGGCTCCTGTAATTTCGGGCGTTCTCCGTATCCTCTCTGCCAAGGGCTCCATCACCAACGCAAAGATGGCCGGTGAGAGAGGGCAGCCTTGTCTCGTACCTCTCTGTATTGGAAATGTAGTCCTCAAAGAGGCAGGCATTTTTAATGCGGCAGAAGGGGCCGAGTAAAGTGCTGTTATCGCGTTTAAGAAGTTACCCTTAATTCCGTATTGTCGTAGGACAGCCAGCATGTATGGCCACTTTATAAGGTCAAAGGCCTTCTCCATATCTAGCGATAGGGTGGCCATGCATACGGCTGTCCGCTTGCAGTGCTGTTGCAAGTTGACAATCTTCCTTATATTGTCCGGGGCTTGTCTCATGGGGATAAAACCGACTTGGTCCTTATTGACCAAGGCCGGCAAGATTTTATTTACCCTTTCCGCTAAAATAGAGGTTAGGAGCTTGTAATCTACCCCAAGAAGGGAGATTGGGCGATAGTTCTTGGGTAAAAGTGGGTCTCTTTGGGGTTTAGGGATCACAACGATGGCCGATGACAAGAATTCGGGAGGGGGGGGCATTTCCCCTCAAGATATGATTATAAAATTTGATAAGATGGGGTGAGAGAGTGGTCTCGTATTTTTTATAATATAGGGCAGTCAGTCCGTCCGGTCCAGGGGCTTTTGAACGCTTCGATTTCTTAATTGCGTCGTGTAATTCTTCCTGGGAAACGTCAGCATTGAGCATGGTAAGGGTAGTTTCAGTAACTGTTTTCCTAATGGTGTCTGCCAGGTAGTTCTGTCTCAGTCGAGGGGAAGAGTCAGGGGAGGTATCCGAATATAAGTTCTTATAATAGTTGGAGAAGGTCTCATATATTTTATCTGGACTGGAAGTGATCTTTCCACTTTTATCTCTAATCTTCACCACCCGATTAACTGCCTGCTGAGCCCTAAGCTTGGACGCCAGCCATCTTTTGGGCTTATTGATTTGATCATATGCGGTTGCCGCAGACCATCGCAAAGCCTTTTCCACCTCAGAATTCAGTATGACCTCCATTTGAAGTTGGAGATCTTGTATTTGTTTAAGGAGGTATTTAGTCGGGTGGAGTTGATTAGCTAGATGTAATTTATGTAGTTTATGTTCCAGATTAGATAAAACTTCCTTCCGTTCCCTCTTAAATTTAGATGCTATCTGTATAAGGGTGCCTCTAATCACAGCCTTATGGGCTAGCCATACCATGGCTGGAGATATGTCCTCCGATGCATTGTGATGGAAATAATCGTCTAGGGAGGATTCGACTTTCTCATAGATCTCTGAGTTGTAAAGAAGCGACTCATTCAGCCTCCAGGGTGATTTCTGCGTTTTTGGGGTCAGAGAATGAAATGAGGCCAGCACCGGGTCGTGATCTGACCACGGGCACAGGAGTATCCTGGAGTAAATTAACGAGGAGACCAAGTTCGAGGAGGCCAAAATCAGGTCAATCCTGGCATAAGAATTGTGTGGTGCCGACATATGGGTGTATCCTTTCTTATTGCCATTATATTCCCTCCATAGATCAATGAGGGAATGCAATTTTAACAGATTATCAAAAAATTGTGTGATTCTTTTGGCATCTGAGGGTCTAGCTGGGTGTGTTCTGTCTATCAAATTATTGGGGGCCATATTAAAATCGCCCGCCCAAATAAGAGAATCATATGTAAGTGTCGACAGAATGTCAGAGACCTTAGAGGGTATATTGAGTGCTCTGTCTGGGGGAGCATACATGTTAACTATGCATAGAGTCTTGTCCTGATGTTGGCCTAATAGAATGCTGTATGTTCCCTCCTCATCATGAAGGTGTGATGATAATTCAAAAGGAAAAGAATTAGCCAGCATAGTCAGGACTCCTCTTTGTTTTTTATGGTGATTTGAGAGGAACGTTCTCTGGTATTGGAGGTGGAAAAATTTTGGGTGGGACTTGTCAGTGAAGTGCGTCTCCTGAATACAAATCACATCAGGAGAGGACCTCACCAGTTCCATAATTGCCTTCTTCCGTTTTTGGGGGGAGTTAAGGCCTCTGACATTATGTGAGATTAAATTAAAGGATCTAGTGCTCATCATGGGTAGTGGTATATCCAGGTGGTAGATTGATGAGCCCTAAACCCAGGGAGGGTCAGGACATCGGGGGTGCGTGTCACCGGGGTGGACAAGTATCGGCTGCAAAAGCATAAAGCAACACATCGCTCAACTCTGGGGGTTAAAGGGGTATCTATGAACACGAAATCACAGTCTGGGGGAAGGGGAGTAGCACAAGTGTGCAGAGATAATGACCGGAAAAGGGTCCACGCTAACAGTGTGGTCCATAATCCAGACACCATCCTGGTATTGGGGGACAACAACTGTGGTCCCAACTTGAACTGCCTTAAAACCTATAAGAAAAAGCATATAATACAACCTAAACACCAGGCATCGGGGCACATAAGTCAACAGTAACTTACTATAGCTCATGATGAATCAACTAATATAAACAAAAGAAAAAAAAAAAGGGCATCACCCGTAAAGACAATGTCCCGATGATTTTCAGGATATTCGTTCATCCTTAGCCTCACGGTATGACCCATAACAGGGCGAACATGAAGGAGACAGGCCCAACATCATAAAGGGGCCTGTAGTCCCGCAGGGAGAGATCTGAGGAAACAATATAGTCCCGTGTGGGCCATCATATTCTGACAACCAGTAATGTTAATGGTAGACCATGACCCACATCATAAAGGGGTTAGTCCTCGAGTCTCCCAGCGGCGATCTAGGAGAGGTGAGTCCTCTTGAGTCTTGCAAGAAGAATATCAAGCTGCATCCATGTCAAGGGCTCTTGGGCGATAAGATGAAGAGCCTCGTGCTGTGTTCCATGATTGGGTCAGACGTCCCGTACGTCTGGGCTTGGGCTGTTGAGTCGGTGGAGAGGGTAAAGTGAATGGTATGTCAGCCTCTATGAGGATCGCCTTGACTTCATCCGGTTTCTTGCAGGTGAAGACCTTGTTGTCAATCTTGAAAGTAATCATGAATGGGATACCCCACCTGTAGCGAATGTCTTTTTGTTGCAAGGCCAAGGTGTAGGGCCGCATTTCTCGCCTCTTTTGGATGGTCATGGGTGACAGATCTGCGAAAATCTGGACGGATGATGGGACATCTGGGAGGGATGTCAGGCCTCGGGCTGCTAAAAGGATCTTGTCCCGGATGTCTTCCGAGTAGAATTTTGCGATGACATCCCTTGGTAGCTCTGGGTTGCGCATTTTGACTAGGGAGCGATGTATACGCACCACTCGAAGCAATGAGGAATCAATTTGTGGTAGAAGGGCTCCAAACAGGTTAGCTGCGACCGCCTGCAAATCAGTAAATGATTCCGGCAGGCCTCGTAAGCGGACATTTGACCTTCTGCTCCTGTTCTCCAGGTCCTCTAATTTTGCTTCAGCTTCCTCTAGTCGGTCATCATGCTCGTCTATCTTGAGCCTATCTTCATTGATGACTTTGACCATCTCGTCCGACTGGTGTTCAAGTAAGTCAACCCTTTGTCCCACATCAGCAATCTGTTGGGATAGCTCGTTGACCGCCCCACGAAGCTCTTGCTTAAATACAGACCTCATCATCGCCATCAATTGGTCGGATGACATTCCTATTGGCAATGCCTCAACTCGTGGTGGGCTGGAGTATTCAGGCTGTGAACGCGTACTTTCAGGGCTAGAGTGCGCATGTTCATGAAGTTGATGCGAATTTTCAGCTTGCTCTCCATGCGAACTTTGATGCGAACTTTCTTGCCCTTGACGCGAATTTTCCGCGCGAGAGGCATGCGAACTTTTATGCTCTTCATGCTTTTATGCTCTTCATGCGAACTTTTCAGCGCTGTATGCGAAGTTGTCTGTGGAGGATGCGAACTTTTAGTATTGGCATGCGAACTTTTGGTAGCGTTATGCGAATTTTTCGTCTGCGAGGCGGCCCGAGCGGCCTGGCTTGCTAGGGTCTTTAGAGAGGTTTGGGGTCCTCGTTTTTGGGTCTCCGAGCGTGCGGGGGCCTGTGCAGACCTCTGGGAAGGGGCTGGGGTGCTTAGATTGTCGGGGTGAGACCCACCTTCTAGTGCTGGGCTTGCAGGCTTTTCCTCTGGCTGGGCCCTGTCGGCCATCTTGGAGAATCTCCTTTTGAAGCTGAGTGGCGAAAGAAGGGGTCTGCTGGATGAACGGCTTCGGATGGGGTAATGTCGTGGGGACCCAAGCATTCCTGGGGTCCTAAGCAATCCGGGGATGTATGTCTTGCCCCGATCGGTGCAGTATTTCAGCGGCAGTCAAGCTGGGAAGCAGGAGCTCAGTGAAGGTGCATCCACTTCAGTAAGCGCCTCACTAGCGCCCCCCGTCATTTTTCTTTCAATTGCAAACGTAAACAGTTTTTCAATGGTGTAATGGTTTAACATAGAAAACTTACCATTGGCTCTAGATTCTAATCTATCACTCCGATTTGCAAACGGATTTCGCTGAAGCTGTAACTTTCATCCCAGAACATAGTTTAGGGGCCATTACTTCTTCAACTATAGTTTTTTTTTCTTTCAATTGCAAACGTAACCAGTTTTTCAATGGTGTAATGGTTTAACATAGAAAACTTACCGTTGGCTCTAGATTCTAATCTATCACTCCGATTTGCAAACGGATTTCACTGAAGCTGTAACTTTCATCCCAGAACATAGTTTAGGGGCCATTACTTCTTCAACTATAGTCATTTTTCTTTCAATTGCAAACGTAACCAGTTTTTCAATGGTGTAATGGTTTAACATAGAAAACTTACCGTTGGCTCTAGATTCTAATCTATCACTCCGATTTGCAAACGGATTTCACTGAAGCTGTAACTTTCATCCCAGAACATAGTTTAGGGGCCATTACTTCTTCAACTATAGTCATTTTTCTTTCAATTGCAAACGTAACCAGTTTTTCAATGGTGTAATGGTTTAACATAGAAAACTTACCGTTGGCTCTAGATTCTAATCTATGTTTCAATAATTTTTATTGAACAATTTTTGAAAATTTTTAACAACATCAGACTTAATAAATAAGTCTTATATATCTTACATAACATAATATATTACATATATAATCATATATATAAAACAGAATCTCTTGTTATGGGTGTACAAAGTTAGTATACATACAAGCCTGGTTAAGCTATGTTTCTACAGCTCTATTTTGTATGCAGTCCAGAACACCATAGTACAATATTTTCCTCAAATGGACTCAGCTCAACCTGGGAAATGGGGGAATAAAACCACCCTACAGAGATCCCAGGGAGCCGAGCCATTTTTCTATAAACAAAGTGTCTAGCTGCCAATCTTATCCACCCCACTAGATGGTTGACCAGCAACCATCCAGACAGGTTTCTAGGTTAGATTTTAGTATGAATTAGGCAGCAGGACAGGTGAACTAGGCTACAAAAGATAACAACCTTACAAAATCTAGAACATTGTTTTATACTAAACAGTATTCCGTATTATACTTTATTAATAAAGATAGTAAAAACTTAACATAACATATTCTTCATTCTTCTTCTATTATTATTCTCCATAAACTCAGTATTACAGAAAAAACCTAAACCTGAGTTATTTGTTAGCATTGTATCAAAGTGAATTAGAACCGAAATAAGATTTCTATTTTTATTTTTCTCGTTATCTCCAAAAATATGAGTGGAAGAGAACAGAAGTCTTGTATCTATTTATCTCCATATCTAGATTCTAATCTATCACTCCGATTTGCAAACGGATTTCACTGAAGCTGTAACTTTCATCCCAGAACATAGTTTAGGGGCCATTACTTCTTCAACTATAGTCATTTTTCTTTCAATTGCAAACGTAACCAGTTTTTCAATGGTGTAATGGTTTAACATAGAAAACTTACCGTTGGCTCTAGATTCTAATCTATCACTCCGATTTGCAAACGGATTTCACTGAAGCTGTAACTTTCATCCCAGAACATAGTTTAGGGGCCATTACTTCTTCAACTATAGTCATTTTTCTTTCAATTGGAAACGTAACCAGTTTTTCAATGGTGTAATGGTTTAACATAGAAAACTTACCGTTGGCTCTAGATTCTAATCTATCACTCCGATTTGCAAACGGATTTCACTGAAGCTGTAACTTTCATCCCAGAACATAGTTTAGGGGCCATTACTTCTTCAACTATAGTCATTTTTCTTTCAATTGCAAACGTAACCAGTTTTTCAATGGTGTAATGGTTTAACATAGAAAACTTACCGTTGGCTCTAGATTCTAATCTATCACTCCGATTTGCAAACGGATTTCGCTGAAGCTGTAACTTTCATCCCAGAACATAGTTTAGGGGCCATTACTTCTTCAACTATAGTCATTTTTCTTTCAATTGCAAACGTAACCAGTTTTTCAATGGTGTAATGGTTTAACATAGAAAACTTACCATTGGCTCTAGATTCTAATCTATCACTCCGATTTGCAAACGGATTTCACTGAAGCTGTAACTTTCATCCCAGAACATAGTTTAGGGGCCATTACTTCTTCAACTATAGTCATTTTTCTTTCAATTGCAAACGTAACCAGTTTTTCAAAGGTGTAATGGTTTAACATAGAAAACTTACCGTTGGCTCTAGATTCTAATCTATCACTCCGATTTGCAAACGGATTTCACTGAAGCTGTAACTTTCATCCCAGAACATAGTTTAGGGGCCATTACTTCTTCAACTATAGTCATTTTTCTTTCAATTGCAAACGTAACCAGTTTTTCAATAGTTTAATGGTTTAACATAGAAAACTTACCGTTGGCTCTAGATTCTAATCTATCACTCCGATTTGCAAACGGATTTCACTGAAGCTGTAACTTTCATCCCAGAACATAGTTTAGGGGCCATTACTTCTTCAACTATAGTCATTTTTCTTTCAATTGCAAACGTAACCAGTTTTTCAATAGTGTAATGGTTTAACATAGAAAACTTACCGTTGGCTCTAGATTCTAATCTATCACTCCGATTTGCAAACGGATTTCACTGAAGCTGTAACTTTCATCCCAGAACATAGTTTAGGGGCCATTACTTCTTCAACTATAGTTTTTTTTCTTTCAATTGCAAACGTAACCAGTTTTTCAATGGTGTAATGGTTTAACATAGAAAACTTACCGTTGGCTCTAGATTCTAATCTATCACTCCGATTTGCAAACGGATTTCACTGAAGCTGTAACTTTCATCCCAGAACATAGTTTAGGGGCCATTACTTCTTCAACTATAGTCATTTTTCTTTCAATTGCAAACGTAACCAGTTTTTCAATGGTGTAATGGTTTAACATTGAAAACTTACCGTTGGCTCTAGATTCTAATCTATCACTCCGATTTGCAAACGGATTTCACTGAAGCTGTAACTTTCATCCCAGAACATAGTTTAGGGGCCATTACTTCTTCAACTATAGTCATTTTTCTTTCAATTGCAAACGTAAACAGTTTTTCAATAGTGTAATGGTTTAACATAGAAAACTTACCGTTGGCTCTAGATTCTAATCTATCACTCCGATTTGCAAACGGATTTCGCTGAAGCTGTAACTTTCATCCCAGAACATAGTTTAGGGGCCATTACTTCTTCAACTATAGTCATTTTTCTTTCGTTTCAAGGGTGTTTATTGAAATAAAGTCACATGACAAAACAGATATGAGCAAATATTCCCCACATGCGGGGAGAGTCAAATAAAAGCTTATCATGTGCGCAAGTTATCACCAATCAGGGAGATCAACATGAAACATAGAAATGTAACTATACTATTACACTGATTGTATAATACTAATATTATCTTTATTATATAGTGGGGTAGAAATGGAGGAGGGGATGGGGAGAGAATAGGGAAAGCTAGGATGGGGGGAGTGGGTTACAGGGACGCACCTAGAGTGGGAATACCACAGCATGCCTTAGGTGACATCCAGGGGGAGATAAGGGTTAGAAGAGGGAAGGGGGAGGGGGAAGACGAGTTGAGCTGAAGTGGCTTCACTTCCAGGATAGTACAGCCGAGATACTACCTCCCGTCACATACTCCCAAACGTTGTCGCCTGTAACGTCAGAGGAAGGAAATCTTAAAAAGGCCCTAAGTCGAGGGGTAATGAAGGTGAATCTGTGAGTTAGAAGACATGGAGTACATGTGCAAGGCCCAGATTCTCTTGCCAGTTAATCCATGGATCCCATACTTTATAGAAGTTATCCAGGGTATCAAAGATCTTGGCCCGAATATGCTCCGAAGCCATAGTGTTGTTGAGTTCCCCGAAAACTGCCTCAACTGACAGAGATTCATTTCTCCAATTACGAGCTAAATGTCTTTTGGCCTGAGCCATTACAAATTGAATGAATTTATGTAGGGGATATTTTATTGGAGCTGGTCTATTTCCAAGTAGTATAACAGAAGGATCTAAGTCCGTTTGAAGTTTAGTGATCAGTTTGATCTTTGACCAGATAGCTTTCCAGAATCTTTGCGCTATGGGACAGGCCCACCAAGTGTGCCACAGATCTCCAATTTGATTACACTTCCGAAAACATAGATCCGTTGAGGAAGGATTAAATAGGTTCAATTTGTAAGGAGTTAGATAGACTCTGTGAAGCAGTTTCAGGGAAGTCTCTATAGATGAATAAAATAAGGATCCACGTGTTAATATTGTGGAGCAGTGAGCCCACTTGGCTTCAGTTAGTTCAAACCCACAATCTCTCTCCCAGTCTAGCTGGGGTTTGATTTTCCCATCCAGGGCTGGGCGGGAGAGTATGGCATATGTGTCCGATATAAAGCCCCTATCAATCGGTCGGTTCTTGCATCTAATCTCGAATGGAGAATAAGTGAGGACCGTCCCTTGTCGATCCAAAGTGTCCAAATAGTTAAATATCCCAGCCATTCTAGGCCACTCCTCTCTGGGTACCCTATATTTCTCACGGAAATGATCTAGAGTGCAAATTTTGAAGGCTATTAGAAATTTACCAACTCTAGTCAGTCCATTTCGAATCCACCACTTATATTGCATTGACTTTAAGCCTAAGGGGAAATCAGGGTTACCCAGTATGGTGGTCATGAGCGAGATGGGTGACTGCAAGGTGTACAGATGCCTAGTTCTAGACCATAAGCTTAGGGCATATGCTGACATGGGTGAGATTTTTGAAATTTTCTGGATGGGTATATTGCGGGCCCACATAAGTCCTGCCATAGAGAAGGGGGCCACTAGGGATGATTCAATTTCGACCCACAATGGAGCCGTCTCGATAGGGGCATTGACACAGGCCAATTGGGTAAGTCTTGCTGCTTTATAATAGTTAAAGAGGATCGGAGCATTAAGACCTCCAAGATCCCTGGGTCTGGCTAGAGTTAGATACTTGATCCTGGCCTTCCTGTTCCTCCATATAAAACGTTGGATCAATGTTTGTAGGTGCTGTATCGGGCCTTTAGTGATGGATATCGGTATGGTCCTAAAAAGATATAATAATCGTGGTAGTAGGGTCATCCTGACCGCCGCCACCCTCCCTAGCATGGAAAGGGGGTAGTCAGTCCATGTCTCCAGGTCCTTTGCTAATTTAGTGTACATGGGTGGGAAGTTACTGGAATACAATTTCTGCGGGTCTACAATTAATTTGATACCCAGGTAATTTATGTACTTAGGTTGGTAGGTGAGGCCCAAAGATTTCGCTAGTGTCGTGGCCAGGGATTGGGACATGTGGGAGATCATTACTTCAGATTTATCTAGGTTCAGCTTGAATCCAGAAAACAACGAAAAGTGCTCTATCTCTTCCAGGAGTTTTGGGATGGATATATGTGGTGTGGTTAGGGTCAGGAGAATATCGTCCGCAAATAGCGATAGTTTATGTTCCTTGGATTTAATAGTGACCCTCGTGATTTCAGGTGTCCTTCTTATTCTCTCTGCCAGGGGTTCCATTACTAAAGCGAAAATTGCCGGTGAGAGGGGACATCCCTGTCTAGTGCCCCTTTGGATTGCGAAGGTAGTCCTCAGGGAGGCAGGCATTTTCAATGCAGCTGAGGGAAGTGAGTACAGTGCAGTAACTGCATTTAATAGTTTCCCTTGATTCCATATTGCCGTAGGACGACCAGCATGTATGGCCACTTAATGAGGTCAAAGGCCTTCTCCATATCTAAGGATAGAGTGGCCACACATGTGGCCGCCCGCTTGCAGTAATACTGCAAGTTGACAATCTTCCTTATGTTGTCCTGGGCTTGTCTTGTGGGTATGAAGCCAACTTGGTCCTTATTGACAAGGGCTGGCAAAATTCTATTCATTCTTTCTGCTGGGATGGAAGTAAAAAGCTTATAATCCACTCCCAGGAGAGAGATAGGGCGGTAGTTCTTGGGGAGAAGTGGGTCTCTTTGGGGTTTGGGGATTACAACAATGGCCGAAGATAGAAATTCAGAGGGGGGGGCATTACCTTTCAGGATATGGTTGTAGAATTTAATTAAATGAGGTGAGAGTGTTGTCTCATACTTCTTATAGTAGAGGGCCGTCAGACCGTCCGGTCCGGGTGCTTTTGCTCGTTTCGATTTTTTTATTGCATTATGTAATTCCTCCTGGGAGATATCGGCATTAAGCATAGTGAGAGTGTTTTCGGTGACAGTTTTCCTAATGGTGTCTGCTAAATAGTTCTGTCTCTGGCGAGGGCAAGAATCTGGGGCACTATCTGAATACAAATTTTTATAATAGTCGGAAAATGTTTCATATATTTTGTCTGGACTAGAGGTAATCCTCCCATTTTTATCCCTGATTTTCACCACCCGGTTAATAGATTGTTGGGCCCTTAGCTTAGACGCCAGCCATCGTTTGGGCTTGTTGATCTGGTCATATGCCATTGCAGCTGACCATCGTAGAGCCTTTTCCACCTCAGAGTTCAGTATGATGTCCAACTGAAGCTGGAGATCCTGTATTTGTTTAAAGAGGTATCTGGTTGGGTTAGTTTGATTGGCTAGGTGGAGCTTCTGTATTTTATATTCAAGGTTAGATGTGATCTCATTCCTTTCCCTCTTAAATTTAGAAGCAAGCTGAATGAGACGACCTCTAATCACTGCTTTATGGGCTAACCATACTGTGGCTGGGGACATCTCTTCGGATGCGTTTTGGAGAAAGTAGTCATCCAAAGAAGATTCCACTTTCTCGTGAATCTCCGAGTTATACAGGAGTGATTCATTCAATCGCCAAGGTGATCTCTGTGTTTTGGGGGTCAGGGAGTGGAATGAAACGAGTACTGGATCGTGGTCCGACCAGGGGCAGAGAAGTATCCTAGAGTATATCAACGAGGGGACCAGGTGCGAGGAGACCAAAATCAGATCAATCCTTGCATAGGAATTGTGCGGTGCCGACATGTGAGTAAATCCCTTCTTATCCCCATTTTATTCCCTCCACATGTCCGTAAGGGAGTGCAATTTCAGAAGGTTATCAAAGAAGTGTGTGATTTTCTTGGCATCTGAGGGTCTGGCAGGGTGTGTTCTATCCAAAGAGTTATTGGGGGCCATGTTGAAGTCACCTGCCCAAATAAGGGAGTCAAATTGTAGGGTCAACAAGAGGTCGGATAGCTTAGTAGCCGTGAGAAGGGATCTATCTGGTGGGGCATACATATTGACAATGCACAAAGTTTTATCTTGGTGTTGGCCTATCAGGATGTTATATGTTCCCTCATCATCCTTCAGGTGTGTCGATAACTCAAATGGGAAGGAATTAGCCAACATAATTAGGACACCTCTTTGTTTCTTGTGATAATTAGAGAGAAATGTTCTCTGGTATTGTGAGTGGAAAAATTTTGGATGGGACTTATCAGTGAAATGTGTCTCCTGAATGCAAATCACATCAGGAGAGGATCTCACTAGTTCCATGATTGCCTTCTTTCTCTTTTGGGGGGAGTTAAGACCTCTGACGTTGTGGGAAATTAGGTTAAGAGATTTGGTGCTCGTCATGGATAGTGATATATCCACGTGGTAGTATAGCGAGCGTGTGGATCACGGAGGATCAACGTAGTGAGGGTGTATGGTATTAGGGCAGGCAGATAGCGGCTGCAAAAGCAAAGCAAAGCTCGGTTCTCAACTCTTGGGGGGAGGGATGTGGCTGTGGATACGGGATTACAGTATGGGGGGAGGGGGTTAGCACAAGTGTGCGAAGACAATGACCGGAGAAAGGCCCACGCTATCAGAGTGGTCCATAATCCAGACATTATCCTGTGGTTGGGGGACAACAACTGTGGTCCCAGCTTGATCAGCCGTAAAACATATCATAGAGTTAAGCTATCTAAGCACCAGACTTCGGGGCATATAGATCTATTGTATATTACTAAGGCAAATAATTAGCCAACTTTATAAACATAACAATGGAAATCACCAATAGCAGTTGTGTTCGGAAAAAGTCTAGGAAGTCTATTCATCCTAATCCGCATGCCGTGGCCCGAGGTAGGGCGAAAATTGAAGTGTCATGCCCAACATCATAAAGGGGCTTTCTATCTAAGGAAACAATAAAGTCTCAGGTGGGTAGGTAGAATCTGCCGACCAAAGATATCGACAGAGTAACACAACCCGCATCATAAAGGGGTTAGTCCTCTGAATTTCCTGGAGTGGCGTGAAAGAGATGAATCCTTTTAGATCAGGATTGAGAAGACATCAGGCTGATTCCATGTCGAGGGCTCTTGGGCGGTAGGATGAAGAACCTTGTGCTGTGGTCCAGGACTGGACCGGCCGGCCCGTACGTCTAGGTTTAGGCTGTTGAGTCGGGGGAGAGGGTAGAGTAAAGGGTATATCAGCCTCTGTAAGAATTTCTTCGACCTCCTCAGGCCTCTTGCACGTGAAGACCCTATTGTTGATCTTGAAGGAAATCATAAAGGGGAAGCCCCATCTATAGCGGATGTCCTTTTGTTGCAGGGCTAGGGTATAAGGCCTCATCTCACGTCTCTTGAGAATTGTCGTGGGGGCACCGTGGCTGGGACATCCGGAAGAGATGACAGGCCTCGAGCAGCGATAAGGAGCTTATCTCGAATATCCTCTGAGAAGAGTTTCGCGATAACGTCTCTTGGCAGATCTGGATTACGCATCTTGACTAGGGACCGGTGTATGCGCACAACTCGAAGTAGTGAGGAGTCAAGCTGTGGTAAGAGAGCTCCAAACAGATTGGCTGCGACTGCCTCCAGGTCAGTGAATGATTCAGGTAATCCTCGCAAACGCACATTTGACCTTCTACTTCTGTTTTCTAAGTCCTCCAATTTAGCTTCAGCGTCCTCCAGTCTTTCATCATGTTTGTCTATTTTGAGCCTGTCTTCATTAATAACTTTGACCATCTCATCTGATTGGTGTTCTAGTAGATCGACCCGGTGACCCACATCGGCAATCTGCTGTGACAACTCATCAACTGCTCCTCGGAGTTCTTGCTTAAAAACAGTCCGCATCATTGCCATCAATTGGTCAGAGGACATTGCCGGTGGCAATGCCACTGCTCGAGTTGGGCTCGGGGTTCCAGGCCGAGAATGCGTATTTTCATGGCCCATATGCGTATGGTCATGGTCATGATGCGTATTTTCAGCTTGCTCGGTATGCGTACATTCATGCGCGGGATGCGTACTTTCATGCTTTTGATGCGTATTTTCAATGCGTCCGCCTTGCGTTCCTTTATGCCCTGGTTGCGTACTTTTCTGGGCGGGATGCGTACTAGCATGGGAGGCATGCGTACTTTTTGTATTGGCAGGCGTACTTTTTGATGCGGCATGCGTATTTTTCGGCTGCAATGACGCCCGCGCGGTCTGACTTACCGAGGCCTTTGAAGTGGTTTGGGGTGCTCGTTTTGGGGTCTCCATGGGTGTGGGAGCCTGTGCGGACCTCTGAGAGGGGCCTGAGGTAGGCGGGCTGTCCGGATGGGAACTGGCATCTGATGCAGGGCTCACAGCCTTTCCTTCTGTCTGGGCCTTGTCGGCCATCTTGGAGAATCTTCTCTTGAAGCTGAGCGGCGAAAGAAGAGGTCTGTTGGAAGAACGGCTTCGGATGGGGTATTGTCGAGGGGATCCAAGCATTCCTGGGATCCTTAGGTATCCGGTGATATATGTCTTGCCCCGATCGGTGCAGTATTGCTGAGGCAATCAAGCTGGGAAGCAGGAGCTCACTGAAGGTGCATCTTCTCCAGTAAGCGCCTCACTAGCGCCCCGTCATTTTTCTTTCAATTGCAAACGTAACCAGTTTTTCAATGGTGTAATGGTTTAACATAGAAAACTTACCGTTGGCTCTAGATTCTAATCTATCACTCCGATTTGCAAACGGATTTCACTGAAGCTGTAACTTTCATCCCAGAACATAGTTTAGGGGCCATTACTTCTTCAACTATAGTCATTTTTCTTTCAATTGCAAACGTAACCAGTTTTTCAATAGTGTAATGGTTTAACATAGAAAACTTACCGTTGGCTCTAGATTCTAATCTATCACTCCGATTTGCAAACGGATTTCACTGAAGCTGTAACTTTCATCCCAGAACATAGTTTAGGGGCCATTACTTCTTCAACTATAGTCATTTTTCTTTCAATTGCAAACGTAACCAGTTTTTCAATAGTGTAATGGTTTAACATAGAAAACTTACCGTTGGCTCTAGATTCTAATCTATCACTCCGATTTGCAAACGGATTTCACTGAAGCTGTAACTTTCATCCCAGAACATAGTTTAGGGGCCATTACTTCTTCAACTATAGTCATTTTTCTTTCAATTGCAAACGTAAACAGTTTTTCAATGGTGTAATGGTTTAACATAGAAAACTTACCGTTGGCTCTAGATTCTAATCTATCACTCCGATTTGCAAACGGATTTCGCTGAAGCTGTAACTTTCATCCCAGAACATAGTTTAGGGGCCATTACTTCTTCAACTATAGTCATTTTTCTTTCAATTGCAAACGTAACCAGTTTTTCAATGATGTAATGGTTTAACATAGAAAACTTACCGTTGGCTCTAGATTCTAATCTATCACTCCGATTTGCAAACGGATTTCACTGAAGCTGTAACTTTCATCCCAGAACATAGTTTAGGGGCCATTACTTCTTCAACTATAGTCATTTTTCTTTCAATTGCAAACGTAACCAGTTTTTCAATGGTGTAATGGTTTAACATAGAAAACTTACCGTTGGCTCTAGATTCTAATCTATCACTCCGATTTGCAAACGGATTTCACTGAAGCTGTAACTTTCATCCCAGAACATAGTTTAGGGGCCATTACTTCTTCAACTATAGTCATTTTTCTTTCAATTGCAAACGTAACCAGTTTTTCAATGGTGTAATGGTTTAACATAGAAAACTTACCGTTGGCTCTAGATTCTAATCTATCACTCCGATTTGCAAACGGATTTCACTGAAGCTGTAACTTTCATCCCAGAACATAGTTTAGGGGCCATTACTTCTTCAACTATAGTCATTTTTCTTTCAATTGCAAACGTAACCAGTTTTTCAATGGTGTAATGGTTTAACATAGAAAACTTACCGTTGGCTCTAGATTCTAATCTATCACTCCGATTTGCAAACGGATTTCACTGAAGCTGTAACTTTCATCCCAGAACATAGTCTAGGGGCCATTACTTCTTCAACTATAGTCATTTTTCTTTCAATTGCAAACGTAACCAGTTTTTCAATGGTGTAATGGTTTAACATAGAAAACTTACCGTTGGCTCTAGATTCTAATCTATCACTCCGATTTGCAAACGGATTTCGCTGAAGCTGTAACTTTCATCCCAGAACATAGTTTAGGGGCCATTACTTCTTCAACTATAGTCATTTTTCTTTCAATTGCAAACGTAACCAGTTTTTCAATGGTGTAATGGTTTAACATAGAAAACTTACCGTTGGCTCTAGATTCTAATCTATCACTCCGATTTGCAAACGGATTTCGCTGAAGCTGTAACTTTCATCCCAGAACATAGTTTAGGGGCCATTACTTCTTCAACTATAGTCATTTTTCTTTCAATTGCAAACGTAACCAGTTTTTCAATGGTGTAATGGTTTAACATAGAAAACTTACCGTTGGCTCTAGATTCTAATCTATCACTCCGATTTGCAAACGGATTTCACTGAAGCTGTAACTTTCATCCCAGAACATAGTTTAGGGGCCATTACTTCTTCAACTATAGTCATTTTTCTTTCAATTGCAAACGTAAACAGTTTTTCAATGGTGTAATGGTTTAACATTGAAAACTTACCGTTGGCTCTAGATTCTAATCTATCACTCCGATTTGCAAACGGATTTCACTGAAGCTGTAACTTTCATCCCAGGACATAGTTTAGGGGCCATTACTTCTTCAACTATAGTCATTTTTCTTTCAATTGCAAAAGTAACCAGTTTTTGAATGGTGTAATGGTTTAACATAGAAAACTTACCGTTGGCTCTAGATTCTAATCTATCACTCCGATTTGCAAACGGATTTCACTGAAGCTGTAACTTTCATCCCAGAACATAGTTTAGGGGCCATTACTTCTTCAACTATAGTCATTTTTCTTTCAATTGCAAACGTAACCAGTTTTTCAATGGTGTAATGGTTTAACATAGAAAACTTACCGTTGGCTCTAGATTCTAATCTATCACTCCGATTTGCAAACGGATTTCACTGAAGCTGTAACTTTCATCCCAGAACATAGTTTAGGGGCCATTACTTCTTCATCTATAGTCATTTTTCTTTCAATTGCAAACGTAACCAGTTTTTCAATGGTGTAATGGTTTAACATAGAAAACTTACCGTTGGCTCTAGATTCTAATCTATCACTCCGATTTGCAAACGGATTTCACTGAAGCTGTAACTTTCATCCCAGAACATAGTTTAGGGGCCATTACTTCTTCAACTATAGTCATTTTTCTTTCGTTTCAAGGGTTTTTATTGAAGATAACACAAATATACAGAGATAATAACAATGATCCCCACACATGGGGATAAGCTAGAAGAAACATCATCATATATTTTTCATAACTAGGTGGTCATAGTAATTCTTCTCAAGGTTCTAAATAAGGTAACCACTATATCACAATTGCCATACAATGGGGGAGGGGGGGAAGTAAGGAAAAGGCAAGGATTGAGAGGGAAGGGTAGGGGATCAGGGATGGGGTAACAAGGAATGGTCCATGAGTGGGTGTACCACAGCATGCCAAAGGACCTATCCAAGGGATAAAGTAGGAAAAGTGAGGGAAAAGGAAGGGGAATGAACGGTGAGAATTACGCTTCAAATCTCTACCACCATTTCTTTCAATGATACCGAAAGGAACCAAACCCATCCCATGCCTCCAGGGCCAACTCATATTTCAGGGTAGTGTGTAATGTCAGGGGTATTAAAATGTATGAAGGGTATATCTGAGACCTTGGTTGTCTTCGTACTGTATCCATGGATCCCATATTTTTAAAAAATTTTCTAACCTGTCAAAAATTTTAGCTCTGATGTGCTCCGAGAGCATTGTTTTGTTTAGGTCTCTGAACATATCGTCCACGGACAGAAGGGGTTGTCTCCAGTGGGAGGCAATGTGCCTTTTGGCTTGTGCCATCACGAATTGAATAAGCTTATGGGCTGGGTGCAACATTGATTCAGGCCTATTCCCTAAAAGGGCCACCGATGGGTCCATGGGGATTTGCTTGCCCAACATTAAAGATAATTTGTTCCATATTGCTTTCCAGTAATGTTGAACTGTCGGGCAATCCCACCATATATGCCATAGGTCTCCCCTCATATGGCAGTTTCTAAAACAGAGGTCAGAAGAGTCATGATAAAATAGGCTTAGCCTTGAAGGCGTAAAGTATATTCTATGGAACAGTTTTAGAGACGTTTCAATAGATGAAAAGAATAGTGACCCTCTCGTAAGGGTTGAGCAACAGTGGGCCCATCTTGCTTCAGAGAAAGTAATGTTGCAATCCCGCTCCCAGCTTTCATGAACTTTTAGTTTAGGAGTTATGTCTGTATGGCACATTGTCAAATATAGGTCTGAAATAAGACCCTTTTCCATAGCATAATTTTTGCATTTGACTTCAAACGGAGTATATATCAGGATCTCTCCCCCACTGTCCAAGGATTGCAAGTATTTAAATATCACGGCCAGGTTATCCATCTCCTCATATGGGACATGTTTATCTTTACTAAATTGGGCAGGTGAAGCTAGTTTAAAGTGAGACATATATTTGCCAAGCGTAAGGTAGCCCTTCGAGATCCACCATGCAAATTTGTGAGTTTGAAGGCCTCCTGGGAAATCAGGATTTCTAAATATATTCGTCAAGCACGAAGTTGGAGACTGTAAAGCATGGGAAAATCTTAGCTTAGACCTCAAGCCCAAGGAGTGCGCAGCAACCGGAGCCTTTTTTCTAATTTTAGTAGTGTGGATCACTTTAGACCACATCAGGCCAGTGAGGGATGCAGGATTGAGAAGCCCTGATTCCAATTCTACCCAGATGGGCACATTAGATGTCGAATTTGCTGCCGCTAGCTGTGTCAGCTGAGCAGCATAATAATAGTTTAGAAGGATTGGGGCATTCAGACCTCCCATGTCTCTAGGCCTTGCCAGAGTAGCATATTTGATACGTGCCTTGCGCTTTCGCCAGATGAATTGCTGGATTTGTTTTTGGAGTCTTCCCAATGCTCCTTTCTTGATTTGAACAGGCAAGACCCGGAATAGGTAGAGAATGCGCGGTAGTAATGTCATTCTCACTGAGGTCACCCTTCCCAAAAGGGAAATTGGATAATTATTCCAGGTATCTAGGTCATTGCCCAATTTTCGTAGCATTGAGGGATAATTTTGTTCGTATAACTTAGAGGGATCTATCGTTAAATTTATACCCAGGTATTTTATGTATCTCGGTTGGTACTGTAGGCCAAAGGAGCGTGCAAGCTCCTGACCTGCTTTAGTGGTAGTATTCGATAGCATCAGCTCGGACTTTTCTAAATTTAGTTTGAAGCCTGAAAATAATGAGAATTCATCTATCACCTTCAAGAGGGCCGGTATAGATGTTTGAGGGGATGACAGTGTCAGCAGGATGTCATCCGCAAACAAGGATAGTTTATACTCTTTTGCACCTATAGTGACTCCTTGTATATCAGGAGTTCATCTAATCATTTCAGCAAGGGGTTCAATCATTAAGGCGAATATCGCCGGTGATAGAGGGCACCCCTGTCTAGTCCCCCTTTCAATTGGGAACGACACCCTGCTGACTGCCGGCATTTTGAGGTAAGCAGTGGGAGATGAATAAAGGGCTCTTATAGCGTTCAAATAGTTGCCAGTAAATCCATACTTTTGAAGGACCGAGATCATATATGGCCACTTGATCAAATCAAAGGCCTTCTCCATGTCCAAAGCCAAAATGGCCAGACGTGAAGAAGACCTGCAAGAGAAATGTTGTATATCTACGATTTTGCGGATATTGTCCGAAGCTTGCCTAGCGGGAATAAATCCCACCTGGTCTTTATGTATTAAGGCAGGAAGGATATTATTGAGCCTGGCTGCAAGTATGGCTGTAAATAATTTATAGTCAACTCCAAGTAGAGATATTGGGCGATAATTCTTAGTTAAAAGTGGGTCTCTTTGGGGCTTTGGGATCATTACAATAGAAGACGCAAGAAATTCTTGGGGAGGAGAGTGGCCCTTCAATATGGTGTTAAAGAATTTTAGCATATGAGGAGTTAAGGTGTGCTCAAATTTTTTATAGTAAAGGGCTGTTAGGCCATCTGGGCCCGGTGATTTAGCATTTTTTGTCTTTTTAATGGCCTCTCGGAGTTCCTCAGACGTGATATTTTGGTTAAGCTGCGTCACAGTAAGTGGGGATAAAGTTTTATGGAGAGTGGAATTCAAGAAGTTGGATCTGGCCTCTGACGCACTATAAGGATCTTCATCCTTATATAATTGTTTGTAATATGATAAAAAGGCTTCATATATTTTATCTGGGTTGGCCGTAATTTTACCCTTTGCATCTTTAATTCTCACTATCCTGTTCAGTGACTGTTGGGCCCTTAATTTTTGTGCTAGCCACCTGTTGGGCTTGTTAATTTGGTCGTAGGCTTTTGCATTAGTCCAACTTAAGGCTTTTTCGCACTCGGCATTCAGAATGGCCTCCAACTGAGTGTTTAGGTCATAGATTTGTTTACTAAGGTATCTCGAAGGGCTACTCTGGTTAATGTGATGAAGGGTAGTGATCTTATGCTCTAAATTAGAGATTATAATTCCTCTTTGTCTCTTATGTTTGGATGCCACTTTAATGAGGTGGCCTCTGATTACTGCTTTATGAGCCAGCCAGCATATTGCCGGTGTAACTTCGGGAGTGGCATTCTCAGCAAAGTAGTCATCCAGAGCTTTATCTATTTCCCCACAAATCTCCGGGTTGTATAAAAGTTTCTCATTGAGTCTCCAAGGGGCCCTCTGTGTCTTAGGTAATAGAGAGGTCATAGATGTTAAAATTGGGTCATGGTCTGACCAAGAGCACAATAAGTGCCTTGAGTAGGCCAAACTAGAGGCACAATGAGAAGAGATCAGGACCAGGTCTATCCTGGAATAGGAGTTGTGAGGTGCTGAATAATATGAGTAGCCTTTCCGTGCTCCATTATACTCCCTCCAGGAATCAATTAATGAGTATTGTTTCAACACATTATCAAAGTATTCCCTATTTTTCCTGGCGTCCGATGGACGGGTTGGAAGCGTTTTGTCAAGGACATCATTTGGTGCTAGATTAAAGTCTCCCAGCCATATCAGAGAATCATATTGTAGTGTCAGGAGGATCTCAGAGATTTTATTAATGGTTGTCTTGACCAGATTCGGTGGGGCATACATGTTAACTATACAGAGGACTCGATTATGGAGGTTTCCTAGGATGATATTATATGTTCCCTGGTCGTCAACCAATTGGGTAGATACTTCCAGAGGGAAGGAGTTGGCCAAAAAGGTGGCCACTCCTCTCTGTTTTTTATGATAGTTAGACATGAAAACCCGAGTGCAGTTTTTGTTGAAAAATTTAGGGGAGGATTTAGTAGAGAAATGGGTTTCCTGTAAAGCCAGGATATCAGGATGGGACTGGGAGTAGTAGATAAATGCCTTTTGTCTTTTTTGCGGGGAGTTAAAGCCCCTGACATTATGGGAGATTATATTAATTGGTCTCGTAGCCATGGTTTGTGAAATTGGTAATAGAAAAGTGTGGCCTCGTCGGCCAGGGGGGCAGGCCTCCTCTCGAGCTTTTCATGGGTAGAATTATAGGGTGGTAAAAAGAAATATTGTGGACCCTTCTCACCAGGTGGGTCCAAATGTATCTGTAGTAAAGCGAATGAACTCTGAAAAAAGAACATTGCACAATGGTGCAAAAACAATGCGAGGAGGGGAACCCAAACAAAGATGGGCTCACCACCTGGCATTTTGTATGGGGGAACAACTATGGTTTTCCCAGCCAGATTCATCTAAAAATCAGCTAATGATGGACTGACTGAGGGGCAAACTGTTCTATCTATAGTTAATGATATGCCTAGCTCGTTGGGGAGTGTAGGTATCCTAATATTTACTCTAAGGTGTACAGGGATTAAGCCCCCTACACATATATTTAATCTAAATAAAAATAAGCGAAACCTAATCAAATACACTCACTTGTACTTATAACCTTGCAAATGCCAATAAAAACAAAAATATAAGCAAACATGCCATCAAGATAACAATACATGTCATATAAAGAGGACAAAGGTCTGCAAAAGTTCCATGAAGTTGTTTCTTGACATGAAAGGGCCCGACATCATAAAGGGGTCCCTCTTGCCCTTAAAGGGGGCTCCATCAAGAGATAGGCCCGCCAAAGGATAAATACCAAGAGTGTCATATCTTCTATGTAGGACCATTAGGTCTTTTAAACAAACGTACGTAGTGGGCCCAGCATCATAAAGGGGCCACATCTACCGGGAAAGGGTGTCTCAAGATTTAAGCTGATGAAACCGGCCTCAATATGAAGATTAGTGGGACCAGCATTCAAGTCAGACAATTCCAAGTATATGACTGTGGTGTTAATAGTCTAGCTTAAATGGAGAAATGAGCAGGAAAACAAAACTTTTACACTGGGCCCAACATCATAAAGGGGCCCATGCAATCCAAATAGTATGACCTGCTTTTCAAAAAAAAACTTTAAGGTTGAGAGAGAACAGAACCAGTGGTGGGACCAGCATCATAAAGTGGCCCACCATAAAGAAACGACAGATCCTACGACAGAGGTCGGATAGCTTAGTAGCCGTGAGAAGGGATCTATCTGGTGGGGCATACATATTGACAATGCACAAAGTTTTATCTTGGTGTTGGCCTATCAGGATGTTATATGTTCCCTCATCATCCTTCAGGTGTGTCGATAACTTAAATGGGAAGGAATTAGCCAACATAATTAGGACACCTCTTTGTTTCTTGTGATAATTAGAGAGAAATGTTCTCTGGTATTGTGAGTGGAAAAATTTTGGATGGGACTTATCAGTGAAATGTGTCTCCTGAATGCAAATCACATCAGGAGAGGATCTCACTAGTTCCATGATTGCCTTCTTTCTCTTTTGGGGGGAGTTAAGACCTCTGACGTTGTGGGAAATTAGGTTAAGAGATTTGGTGCTCGTCATGGATAGTGATATATCCACGTGGTAGTATAGCGAGCGTGTGGATCACGGAGGATCAACGTAGTGAGGGTGTATGGTATTAGGGCAGGCAGATAGCGGCTGCAAAAGCAAAGCAAAGCTCGGTTCTCAACTCTTGGGGGGAGGGATGTGGCTGTGGATACGGGATTACAGTATGGGGGGAGGGGGTTAGCACAAGTGTGCGAAGACAATGACCGGAGAAAGGCCCACGCTATCAGAGTGGTCCATAATCCAGACATTATCCTGTGGTTGGGGGACAACAACTGTGGTCCCAGCTTGATCAGCCGTAAAACATATCATAGAGTTAAGCTATCTAAGCACCAGACTTCGGGGCATATAGATCTATTGTATATTACTAAGGCAAATAATTAGCCAACTTTATAAACATAACAATGGAAATCACCAATAGCAGTTGTGTTCGGAAAAAGTCTAGGAAGTCTATTCATCCTAATCCGCATGCCGTGGCCCGAGGTAGGGCGAAAATTGAAGTGTCATGCCCAACATCATAAAGGGGCTTTCTATCTAAGGAAACAATAAAGTCTCAGGTGGGTAGGTAGAATCTGCCGACCAAAGATATCGACAGAGTAACACAACCCGCATCATAAAGGGGTTAGTCCTCTGAATTTCCTGGAGTGGCGTGAAAGAGATGAATCCTTTTAGATCAGGATTGAGAAGACATCAGGCTGATTCCATGTCGAAGGCTCTTGGGCGGTAGGATGAAGAACCTCGTGCTGTGGTCCAGGACTGGACCGGCCGGCCCGTACGTCTAGGTTTAGGCTGTTGAGTCGGGGGAGAGGGTAGAGTAAAGGGTATATCAGCCTCTGTAAGAATTTTTTCGACCTCCTCAGGCCTCTTGCACGTGAAGACCCTATTGTTGATCTTGAAGGAAATCATAAAGGGGAAGCCCCATCTATAGCGGATGTCCTTTTGTTGCAGGGCTAGGGTATAAGGCCTCATCTCACGTCTCTTGAGAATTGTCGTGGGGGCACCGTGGCTGGGACATCCGGAAGAGATGACAGGCCTCGAGCAGCGATAAGGAGCTTATCTCGAATATCCTCTGAGAAGAGTTTCGCGATAACGTCTCTTGGCAGATCTGGATTACGCATCTTGACTAGGGACCGGTGTATGCGCACAACTCGAAGTAGTGAGGAGTCAAGCTGTGGTAAGAGAGCTCCAAACAGATTGGCTGCGACTGCCTCCAGGTCAGTGAATGATTCAGGTAATCCTCGCAAACGCACATTTGACCTTCTACTTCTGTTTTCTAAGTCCTCCAATTTAGCTTCAGCGTCCTCCAGTCTTTCATCATGTTTGTCTATTTTGAGCCTGTCTTCATTAATAACTTTGACCATCTCATCTGATTGGTGTTCTAGTAGATCGACCCGGTGACCCACATCGGCAATCTGCTGTGACAACTCATCAACTGCTCCTCGGAGTTCTTGCTTAAAAACAGTCCGCATCATTGCCATCAATTGGTCAGAGGACATTGCCGGTGGCAATGCCACTGCTTGAGTTGGGCTCGGGGTTCCAGGCCGAGAATGCGTATCTTCATGGCCCATATGCGTATGGTCATGGTCATGATGCGTATTTTCAGCTTGCTCGGTATGCGTACATTCATGCGCGGGATGCGTACTTTCATGCTTTTGATGCGTATTTTCAATGCGTTCGCCTTGCGTTCCTTTATGCCCTGGTTGCGTACTTTTCTGGGCGGGATGCGTACTAGCATGGGAGGCATGCGTACTTTTTGTATTGGCAGGCGTACTTTTTGATGCGGCATGCGTATTTTTCGGCTGCAATGACGCCCGCGCGGTCTGACTTACCGAGGCCTTTGAAGTGGTTTGGGGTGCTCGTTTTGGGGTCTCCATGGGTGCGGGAGCCTGTGCGGACCTCTGAGAGGGGCCTGAGGTAGGCGGGCTGTCCGGATGGGAACTGGCATCTGATGCAGGGCTCACAGCCTTTCCTTCTGTCTGGGCCTTGTCGGCCATCTTGGAGAATCTTCTCTTGAAGCTGAGCGGCGAAAGAAGAGGTCTGTTGGAAGAACGGCTTCGGATGGGGTATTGTCGAGGGGATCCAAGCATTCCTGGGATCCTTAGGTATCCGGTGATATATGTCTTGCCCCGATCGGTGCAGTATTGCTGAGGCAATCAAGCTGGGAAGCAGGAGCTCACTGAAGGTGCATCTTCTCCAGTAAGCGCCTCACTAGCGCCCCGTCATTTTTCTTTCAATTGCAAACGTAACCAGTTTTTCAATGGTGTAATGGTTTAACATAGAAAACTTACCGTTGGCTCTAGATTCTAATCTATCACTCCGATTTGCAAACGGACTTCACTGAAGCTGTAACTTTCATCCCAGAACATAGTTTAGGGGCCATTACTTCTTCAACTATAGTCATTTTTCTTTCAATTGCAAACGTAACCAGTTTTTCAATGGTGTAATGGTTTAACATAGAAAACTTACCGTTGGCTCTAGATTCTAATCTATCACTCCGATTTGCAAACGGATTTCACTGAAGCTGTAACTTTCATCCCAGAACATAGTTTAGGGGCCATTACTTCTTCAACTATAGTCATTTTTCTTTCAATTGCAAACGTAACCAGTTTTTCAATGGTGTAATGGTTTAACATAGAAAACTTACCGTTGGCTCTAGATTCTAATCTATCACTCCGATTTGCAAACGGATTTCACTGAAGCTGTAACTTTCATCCCAGAACATAGTTTAGGGGCCATTACTTCTTCAACTATAGTCATTTTTCTTTCAATTGCAAACGTAACCAGTTTTTCAATGGTGTAATGGTTTAACATAGAAAACTTACCGTTGGCTCTAGATTCTAATCTATCACTCCGATTTGCAAACGGATTTCACTGAAGCTGTAACTTTCATCCCAGAACATAGTTTAGGGGACATTACTTCTTCAACTATAGTCATTTTTCTTTCAATTGCAAACGTAACCAGTTTTTCAATGGTGTAATGGTTTAACATAGAAAACTTACCGTTGGCTCTAGATTCTAATCTATCACTCCGATTTGCAAACGGATTTCACTGAAGCTGTAACTTTCATCCCAGAACATAGTTTAGGGGCCATTACTTCTTCAACTATAGTCATTTTTCTTTCAATTGCAAACGTAACCAGTTTTTCAATGGTGTAATGGTTTAACATAGAAAACTTACCGTTGGCTCTAGATTCTAATCTATCACTCCGATTTGCAAACGGATTTCACTGAAGCTGTAACTTTCATCCCAGAACATAGTTTAGGGGCCATTACTTCTTCAACTATAGTCATTTTTCTTTCAATTGCAAACGTAACCAGTTTTTCAATGGTGTAATGGTTTAACATAGAAAACTTACCGTTGGCTCTAGATTCTAATCTATCACTCCGATTTGCAAACGGATTTCACTGAAGCTGTAACTTTCATCCCAGAACATAGTTTAGGGGCCATTACTTCTTCAACTATAGTCATTTTTCTTTCAATTGCAAACGTAACCAGTTTTTCAATGGTGTAATGGTTTAACATAGAAAACTTACCGTTGGCTCTAGATTCTAATCTATCACTCCGATTTGCAAACGGATTTCACTGAAGCTGTAACTTTCATCCCAGAACATAGTTTAGGGGCCATTACTTCTTCAACTATAGTCATTTTTCTTTCAATTGCAAACGTAACCAGTTTTTCAATGGTGTAATGGTTTAACATAGAAAACTTACCGTTGGCTCTAGATTCTAATCTATCACTCCGATTTGCAAACGGATTTCACTGAAGCTGTAACTTTCATCCCAGAACATAGTTTAGGGGCCATTACTTCTTCAACTATAGTCATTTTTCTTTCAATTGCAAACGTAACCAGTTTTTCAATGGTGTAATGGTTTAACATAGAAAACTTACCGTTGGCTCTAGATTCTAATCTATCACTCCGATTTGCAAACGGATTTCACTGAAGCTGTAACTTTCATCCCAGAACATAGTTTAGGGGCCATTACTTCTTCAACTATAGTCATTTTTCTTTCAATTGCAAACGTAACCAGTTTTTCAATGGTGTAATGGTTTAACATAGAAAACTTACCGTTGGCTCTAGATTCTAATCTATCACTCCGATTTGCAAACGGATTTCACTGAAGCTGTAACTTTCATCCCAGAACATAGTTTAGGGGCCATTACTTCTTCAACTATAGTCATTTTTCTTTCAATTGCAAACGTAACCAGTTTTTCAATGGTGTAATGGTTTAACATTGAAAACTTACCGTTGGCTCTAGATTCTAATCTATCACTCCGATTTGCAAACGGATTTCACTGAAGCTGTAACTTTCATCCCAGAACATAGTTTAGGGGCCATTACTTCTTCAACTATAGTCATTTTTCTTTCAATTGCAAACGTAACCAGTTTTTCAATAGTGTAATGGTTTAACATAGAAAACTTACCGTTGGCTCTAGATTCTAATCTATCACTCCGATTTGCAAACGGATTTCACTGAAGCTGTAACTTTCATCCCAGAACATAGTTTAGGGGAAATTACTTCTTCAACTATAGTCATTTTTCTTTCAATTGCAAACGTAACCAGTTTTTCAATGGTGTAATGGTTTAACATAGAAAACTTACCGTTGGCTCTAGATTCTAATCTATCACTCCGATTTGCAAACGGATTTCGCTGAAGCTGTAACTTTCATCCCAGAACATAGTTTAGGGGCCATTACTTCTTCAACTATAGTCATTTTTCTTTCAATTGCAAACGTAACCAGTTTTTCAATGGTGTAATGGTTTAACATAGAAAATTTACCGTTGGCTCTAGATTCTAATCTATCACTCCGATTTGCAAACGGATTTCACTGAAGCTGTAACTTTCATCCCAGAACATAGTTTAGGGGCCATTACTTCTTCAACTATAGTCATTTTTCTTTCAATTGCAAACGTAACCAGTTTTTCAAAGGTGTAATGGTTTAACATAGAAAACTTACCGTTGGCTCTAGATTCTAATCTATCACTCCGATTTGCAAACGGATTTCACTGAAGCTGTAACTTTCATCCCAGAACATAGTTTAGGGGCCATTACTTCTTCAACTATAGTCATTTTTCTTTCAATTGCAAACGTAACCAGTTTTTCAATAGTGTAATGGTTTAACATAGAAAACTTACCGTTGGCTCTAGATTCTAATCTATCACTCCGATTTGCAAACGGATTTCACTGAAGCTGTAACTTTCATCCCAGAACATAGTTTAGGGGCCATTACTTCTTCAACTATAGTCATTTTTCTTTCAATTGCAAACGTAACCAGTTTTTCAATAGTGTAATGGTTTAACATAGAAAACTTACCGTTGGCTCTAGATTCTAATCTATCACTCCGATTTGCAAACGAATTTCACTGAAGCTGTAACTTTCATCCCAGAACATAGTTTAGGGGCCATTACTTCTTCAACTATAGTTTTTTTTCTTTCAATTGCAAACGTAACCAGTTTTTCAATGGTGTAATGGTTTAACATAGAAAACTTACCGTTGGCTCTAGATTCTAATCTATCACTCCGATTTGCAAACGGATTTCGCTGAAGCTGTAACTTTCATCCCAGAACATAGTTTAGGGGCCATTACTTCTTCAACTATAGTCATTTTTCTTTCAATTGCAAACGTAACCAGTTTTTCAATGGTGTAATGGTTTAACATAGAAAACTTACCGTTGGCTCTAGATTCTAATCTATCACTCCGATTTGCAAACTGATTTCACTGAAGCTGTAACTTTCATCCCAGAACATAGTTTAGGGGCCATTACTTCTTCAACTATAGTCATTTTTCTTTCAATTGCAAACGTAACCAGTTTTTCAATGGTGTAATGGTTTAACATAGAAAACTTACCGTTGGCTCTAGATTCTAATCTATCACTCCGATTTGCAAACTGATTTCACTGAAGCTGTAACTTTCATCCCAGAACATAGTTTAGGGGCCATTACTTCTTCAACTATAGTCATTTTTCTTTCAATTGCAAACGTAACCAGTTTTTCAATGGTGTAATGGTTTAACATAGAAAACTTACCGTTGGCTCTAGATTCTAATCTATCACTCCGATTTGCAAACGGATTTCACTGAAGCTGTAACTTTCATCCCAGAACATAGTTTAGGGGCCATTACTTCTTCAACTATAGTCATTTTTCTTTCAATTGCAAACGTAACCAGTTTTTCAATGGTGTAATGGTTTAACATAGAAAACTTACCGTTGGCTCTAGATTCTAATCTATCACTCCGATTTGCAAACGGATTTCACTGAAGCTGTAACTTTCATCCCAGAACATAGTTTAGGGGCCATTACTTCTTCAACTATAGTCATTTTTCTTTCAATTGCAAACGTAACCAGTTTTTCAATGGTGTAATGGTTTAACATAGAAAACTTACCGTTGGCTCTAGATTCTAATCTATCACTCCGATTTGCAAACGGATTTCACTGAAGCTGTAACTTTCATCCCAGAACATAGTTTAGGGGCCATTACTTCTTCAACTATAGTCATTTTTCTTTCAATTGCAAACGTAACCAGTTTTTCAATGGTGTAATGGTTTAACATAGAAAACTTACCGTTGGCTCTAGATTCTAATCTATCACTCCGATTTGCAAACGGATTTCACCCCAGAACATAGTTTAGGGGCCATTACTTCTTCAACTATAGTCATTTTTCTTTCAATTGCAAACGTAACCAGTTTTTCAATGGTGTAATGGTTTAACATAGAAAACTTACCGTTGGCTCTAGATTCTAATCTATCACTCCGATTTGCAAACAGATTTCACTGAAGCTGTAACTTTCATCCCAGAACATAGTTTAGGGGCCATTACTTCTTCAACTATAGTCATTTTTCTTTCAATTGCAAACGTAACCAGTTTTTCAATGGTGTAATGGTTTAACATAGAAAACTTACCGTTGGCTCTAGATTCTAATCTATCACTCCGATTTGCAAACAGATTTCACTGAAGCTGTAACTTTCATCCCAGAACATAGTTTAGGGGCCATTACTTCTTCAACTATAGTCATTTTTCTTTCAATTGCAAACGTAACCAGTTTTTCAATGGTGTAATGGTTTAACATAGAAAACTTACCGTTGGCTCTAGATTCTAATCTATCACTCCGATTTGCAAATGGATTTCACTGAAGCTGTAACTTTCATCCCAGAACATAGTTTAGGGGCCATTACTTCTTCAACTATAGTCATTTTTCTTTCAATTGCAAACGTAACCAGTTTTTCAATGGTGTAATGGTTTAACATAGAAAACTTACCGTTGGCTCTAGATTCTAATCTATCACTCCGATTTGCAAACGGATTTCACTGAAGCTGTAACTTTCATCCCAGAACATAGTTTAGGGGCCATTACTTCTTCAACTATAGTCATTTTTCTTTCGTTTCAAGGGTGTTTATTGAATATAAAACTTCCATTAACAATTGGGATAAAATCACATATTCCCCACATGTGGGGATTATCACATATAAACTTTAAACGTTGAAAAATAAATGATATGGTCTGAAATTACAAATTGGAAACACATAACAACCTCAAAAAGTGACCATATATAGCTCGAGCTTCATACTTTTTTTTGTTTTTCAGGGCCTAGTCTGACCCTTAAGAAAGGGACATGAGAGGGAAAGATAGGTACAAGGTAGGTAACAGAGGGAGTTGGGGTGAAAGGAATCACCATGAGTGGTTGTTCCACAGCATGCCTATGGTGAAGTCCAGTGGGAAGGACAGGGAAAGGCAGAAGGGAGGGTAGGGGAAAGATGGGTAGCGTACACATAGCCAAAAGACTTAGAGCTGAGTTCAGTGTAAAATAACATTTATTCATGTCCTGAGAGAACAGTTATGTCCACACATTTAAGCAAACAAGGATTAAACAGTACGAAAGGGACGCCCCATGGCACCTTAGGGAATTCTCCATACATCCAATAATACATCCTGAATAAGATACATTCTCAGAAGGCATGTAATATGTGAGAGAGTCCCACATTTTCCTGCCATGTTATCCAGGGATCCCAGACCTTAAAGAAGTTGTCCAAATTATCAAAAAGTTTGGCCCTAATGTGCTCCGAGGACATGGTAGAATTGAGGCTTTAAAACACTTCATCAGGTATAAGAGTTTCCTTCCTCCATTGAGCAGCCAAATGTCGTCTGGCATGCGCCATAATGTATTGAATGAGTTTATGAGTGGCATGCTTTAGTGGGGACGGCCTATTACCCAGCAACATGACTGAAGGGTCAATATCGTTCTGTAAGTTTAAAATCAATTTAGTATTATTCCATATATTTATCCAAAAAGTCTGGGCCTTCGGACACTCCCACCAAATATGCCACATGTCTCCCCGGGTTGTGCAACCCCTAAAACAATCAGAGGAATTTGTACGGTCGTATAAATGTAGTTTAGCCGGGGTCTGATAAACTCTGTGTAACAATTTTAATGAAGTCTCAATGGAGGAGAAGAAGAGAGAGCCCCTGGTTAGGGAGGTGCAACAGTGTGCCCACTTGCTATCGGAAAGCTCAAGACCTGTATCCCGTTCCCAGTCTAACTGGGCCTTGATCTTACCATCTACCACAGGGTATGAGAGGATAGAGTATATTTCTGAGATAAATCCCCTTTCCATTGGTCCATTTCTACACCTAACCTCGAAAGGAGAATATGTAAGCATTTCTTTGTTAGGGTCCAATGCAGATAGGAATTTAAAAATCATATCTAATCTTTCCCATTCCTCTCTAGGAACACCAAATGATTTAATAAAATGTGTTGGGGTTTGTATTTTGAAGGCAGAAAGAAATTTACCTACAGTGAGCAGACCCTTTTGAATCCACCATTTAAAATGGGGGGTCTTTTGGCCACCCGGAAAATCTGGGTTCCGTAGGATTCTTGTCATACAGGAGACGGTAGATTGTAGAGAATAAACAAATCGCAATCTGGACCATACGCTCAGAGAATGGGCAGACACCGGGGATAGTTTCCTGATTTTAGCTATAGGAATACGCCTAGCCCACATAGCACCGTCTAATGACAGGGGGGCCATAAGCTTTGACTCTATCTCAACCCATAGCGGGACAACATCAGGGCCAGCATTTGAAGTTGCCAATTGGGATAATTGGGCAGCTTGGTAATACTTAAACAAAAGGGGAGCATTTAAACCTCCTAAATCTCTGGGTCTAGCTAACGTTATATATTTGATCCGGGCCTTCCTCTTCCTCCAGATAAATCTCTGGATAAGGGTTTGCAGATGTTGTATTGGGCCTTTCTTGACAGCTATAGGTAGTGACCTGAACAAATATAGAAGTCTGGGGAGTAGCGTCATCCGAACCGCCGAGACTCTGCCTAACATGGACAGAGGGTAACTATTCCAAATATCTAGGTCTCGAATAAATCTCCTATAGAGTGGTGGAAAATTGTAGTCATACAATTTTAGTGGGTCGTTTGTAAGTTTTACTCCTAAGTATTGGATAAATTTGGGTGAGTGTTGGAGGCCACAGGATTCCGCCAGGCGCTGGGCCTGTGCCTTGGGTATGTGTGATATCATTACCTCCGACTTCTCCAAGTTAAGCCTGAATCCAGAGAAAGGGGAAAATTGTTTAATTTCCGCAAGTAATTTAGGTATAGAAATATCGGGAGATGTTAAAGTCAAGAGGATATCATCCGCGAACAAAGACATTTTATACTCCCTAGAAGCAATTGTAACTCCAGAGATCTCAGGGATGTTGCGGATCCTTTCAGCCAAGGGCTCCATGATCAGTGCAAATATTGCCGGTGACAATGGGCAACCTTGCCTTGTGCCCCTTTGTATTATAAACGATTTCCTGTTGGATGCAGGCATCTTTAGGGAAGCGGATGGAAACGAGTACAGTGCTGATATAGCTTTGAGGAAATCACCCCTAAATCCATATTTTACGAGAACCGCCTCCATGTATGGCCACTTGATTAGGTCAAAAGCCTTTTCCATATCCAAAGAGAGAATGGCCATACATGTGGCGGTCCGCCTACAGTAATGCTGCAGGTTCAGCACCTTTCGTATGTTATCTGGGGCCTGTCTTTTCGGAACAAATCCCACCTGGTCTCGATGTATCAAGGCTGGTAAAATCTTATTTAGTCTGGCAGCTAATATAGAGGTAAAAAGCTTATAATCGACCCCCAATAGAGAGATCGGTCGATAATTTTTGGTGAGCAGTAGATCTCTCTGGTGTTTGGGGATGACCACTACTAGTGAGGATAGGAACTCCTTCGGGGGGATGTTGCCCTTCAGTAAGTAATTATAGAATTTAATTAGGTAAGGGGTAAGGATGGCCTCATATTTTTTATAATATAGGGCCGTGAAGCCATCAGGTCCAGGTGCCTTGGATCTCTTAAGTTTTTTTATTGCTTCGTGTACCTCCTCCTGTGTCACCCCAGCATTAAGGGAATCCACTGTGTTCGCCGTCAGAGTCTTCTTCACTGTTCCCTCTAAAAAATCCCTTCTCTAAGCAGAGTGTGAATTGGGATCGGAGTCGCTATATAATGTTTTATAGTATTCAGAGAAGATATCATAGATCCTATCAGGATCCGAGGTAACCTTCCCATCTCTATCCCTGATCCTGAGCACCCTGTTAATTGTTTGTTGTGCTCTAAGTTTCGCTGCTAGCCATCTCTTTGGCTTATTAATCTGGTCATAAGCCACAGCTGTGGACCAGCGCAAAGCTTTTTCCGTTTCAGAGTCAAGTATGGTGTCTATCTGCAGTTGTAAGTCTTGAATTTGTTTCAAAAGGAACCTTGACGGGTGCAACTGGTTGGCCAAATGTAATTTTTGTAATTTGTATTCTAAATCAGAAATGATTTTATTTCTCTCTCTCTTAAACTTTGAAGCCAGTTGTATAATCTTTCCTCTAATTACTGATTTATGCGCCAACCATATTGTAGCCGGAGAAGTGTCACTATTATCGTTAATATGAAAATACTCAGTCATCTGAGATTCTATTGCCTCGAATATTTCTGGATTAAGCAACAGGGACTCATTCAAGCGCCACGGCGCTCTCTGAGTCCTGGGGGCCAAGGAGTTCAGGGAGACAAGCACAGGGTCGTGGTCCGACCAGGGGCAGAGCAGATTTCTGGCGTAAACCAAGGAGGAGGCACACGACATTGAGATCAATATAAGGTCTATCCTGGAATAGGAGTTGTGGGGGGCAGACATGTAGGTGTATCCACGTTTGCTTCCATTATATACTCTCCAGGTATCAATGAGTGAGTGAGTTTTAAAGAGGTCATCAAATAATTGTTTGGATTTTTTAGCTAACGAGGGTCTCTGGAGATGCGTCCTGTCCAAGTTATCATTGGGAGTGAGATTAAAATCTCCCGCCCAAATGATCATATCAAATTTCAAAGCCAAGATGGCTTCTGACACTTTGTTAATGGTACAAAAGTTTGTTTCGGGAGGAGCATACATATTTACTATACATAATATCTTACCAAGGTAGCTACCTACTATAATACAATAAGTCCCTTCAGCGTCATGTATAAAGTTATTTAACTCAAATGGGAAGGAGTCAGATAGGAGAATAGCTACCCCTCTTTTTTTCTTTTTATAGTGAGAGTGGTAAACCCTCTTGTATCGTTGGTGGAGAAATTTTGGGTGAGATACTTCTGTGAAATGAGTCTCTTGTAAGCATATCACGTCTGGGCTAGACCTAACCAACTCCGTGATTGCCTTCTTCCTCTTCTGTGGAGAATTCAATCCTCTCACATTATGGGATACGATATTAAAGGGTTTACCAGTCATGGTGGGTAGTAAAGAGAACCTGCTCTAGTTTTTTACCTGAAGCATGTGCCATGGGGCTTAACAGTCCTAACAAACAAAGCGTGGGCATTTCACTCTCAGGAATCTCAACTATAAATTGTTTCTCAGCTCGGCTATGGGGGGAGATAGTTAAACACGCAGTATAAGCTAAAATCACTGAAAATGCACAAAAGTGCAGTGATGGAGGTTGGAGCAGGGCCTCCGCTATAAGCAGGGACCCGGCCCCAGGCGCCATCTTTTATAGGGGGGACAGCAACAGTGATCTACACCTGAGCCACCATATATTACTTACTTAGAGACCAGAATATGCTTCTCGGTTAAAGTCTATTCTTTGAGGTCTAAGTCTGGATATTGTAAACCAAATCAAAAGTTATGTAGCTGGTGATCAATAAGATCAAAGAAGATAACCGGGAAGATAAAAGCATATAAACCTATTGATAACAAACTCTATAAAGAATATAACCAATTCGCAGGGCGGTCCAATTCTCGATCATCGGGGGTCCTCTCGTAGAGCTGCCATAAATCCCAGGTATCTGCAATGAAGTCCAATAGCTTGAAAGAATAATTCTTCATTATCCCGCATCATAAAGGGGACAACCTTACAGTAACTTGAAAGAATAATTCTTCATTATCCCACATCATAAAGGGGACATCCTTCCAGTAACTTGAAAGAATAATTCTTCATTATCCCACATCATAAAGGGGACAACCTTGTGCAGATACCTGCCTAAGTTTAGGGGTTCTCTCTTACAACTCTGGAAAATAGTTCAATGCAATGCATTCCTCCCTCATCATAAAGGGGAGGAGTGCTCCTTGTTCCATAGTAGAAAACAGTAGAGATTGCCCGAGATCAGAGTGTGGACCGCAGTGAGTAGAGCAAAAGGATGGAAGATATTCAGGTGGTATTCATATCCAACGCTCGTGGTCTGAAAGTGGAACCCCTCACCGACGACCAGTTCTCCCTCAGTCCCCCAGCACGTTGTGGCTGAGGTGGTTGCTGGGAGGTAGTTGGGATAGTGAAGGGGATAGCAGCTTCTCTAAGGGCCCTGGCCGCATCTTCTGGACGTTTGCAATTGTATATCTTATTGTTAATTTTAAAGGTGAGCATGAAGGGGAAGTTCCAGCGGTAACGGATCGATTTTTGTTGCAATGCCAACGTGTACGGTCTCATTTCTCTCCTACGGAGTATTGTTATTGGGGCAAGATCCGCAAATATTTGGACAGAAGCAGGTACCCCGGGTAGTGCCGTCAAGTCGCGTGCTGCAAGTAGGATCTTATCTCTTGCATCTTCTGAAGCTAGCTTAGCTATAATATCCCTAGGGAGCTCAGGGTTGCGAGGTTTTGCCAATGCACGGTGGATGCGGACCACCCTCAGCAGGGAGGCATCCATTTGTGGTAGGAGTGATCCAAACAGATTGGTAGCGACCGGCTCCAGGTCCAAGAATGCTTCAGGTAGTCCTCTGATACGAACATTAGCCCGTCTACTTCTGTTTTCTAGGTCTTCGAGTTTAGCCTCAGCCTGGTCCAGTCTATCATCATGTACGTCTAGCTGCACTCTGTACTCGTTGATCGCTGCAACAATTGTATCAGATTGCGTTTCCAAGACGTCCACCCTCTGCCCGATATCGTTAATCTGATGTGACAGTTCTTGCACGGCGTTATGCAGTTCCTCTTTAAAGACACTTCGCATCATAGACATTAAATCTGCAGTTGACAGTGTCTGGGGGAGTGTTATGGCATGAGCCCCCTCTCCACGCGTATTTTCGGCCGCTTCCGCATGCGTACTGCTATGCTGGCTATGCGGGGACCCATCAGTCATTTTTCTTTCAATTGCAAACGTAACCAGTTTTTCAATAGTGTAATGGTTTAACATAGAAAACTTACCGTTGGCTCTAGATTCTAATCTATCACTCCGATTTGCAAACGGATTTCACTGAAGTTGTAACTTTCATCCCAGAACATAGTTTAGGGGCCATTACTTCTTCAACTATAGTCATTTTTCTTTCAATTGCAAACGTAACCAGTTTTTCAATGGTGTAATGGTTTAACATAGAAAACTTACCGTTGGCTCTAGATTCTAATCTATCACTCCGATTTGCAAACGGATTTCACTGAAGCTGTAACTTTCATCCCAGAACATAGTTTAGGGGCCATTACTTCTTCAACTATAGTCATTTTTCTTTCAATTGCAAACGTAACCAGTTTTTCAATGGTGTAATGGTTTAACATAGAAAACTTACCGTTGGCTCTAGATTCTAATCTATCACTCCGATTTGCAAACGGATTTCACTGAAGCTGTAACTTTCATCCCAGAACATAGTTTAGGGGCCATTACTTCTTCAACTATAGTCATTTTTCTTTCAATTGCAAACGTAACCAGTTTTTCAATGGTGTAATGGTTTAACATAGAAAACTTACCGTTGGCTCTAGATTCTAATCTATCACTCCGATTTGCAAACGGATTTCGCTGAAGCTGTAACTTTCATCCCAGAACATAGTTTAGGGGCCATTACTTCTTCAATTATAGTCATTTTTCTTTCAATTGCAAACGTAACCAGTTTTTCAATGGTGTAATGGTTTAACATAGAAAACTTACCGTTGGCTCTAGATTCTAATCTATCACTCCGATTTGCAAATGGATTTCACTGAAGCTGTAACTTTCATCCCAGAACATAGTTTAGGGGCCATTACTTCTTCAACTATAGTCATTTTTCTTTCAATTGCAAACTTAACCAGTTTTTCAATGGTGTAATGGTTTAACATAGAAAACTTACCGTTGGCTCTAGATTCTAATCTATCACTCCGATTTGCAAACTGATTTCACTGAAGCTGTAACTTTCATCCCAGAACATAGTTTAGGGGCCATTACTTCTTCAACTATAGTCATTTTTCTTTCAATTGCAAACTTAACCAGTTTTTCAATGGTGTAATGGTTTAACATAGAAAACTTACCGTTGGCTCTAGATTCTAATCTATCACTCCGATTTGCAAACTGATTTCACTGAAGCTGTAACTTTCATCCCAGAACATAGTTTAGGGGCCATTACTTCTTCAACTATAGTCATTTTTCTTTCAATTGCAAACGTAACCAGTTTTTCAATGGTGTAATGGTTTAACATAGAAAACTTACCGTTGGCTCTAGATTCTAATCTATCACTCCGATTTGCAAACGGATTTCACTGAAGCTGTAACTTTCATCCCAGAACATAGTTTAGCGGCCATTACTTCTTCAACTATAGTCATTTTTCTTTCAATTGCAAACGTAACCAGTTTTTCAAAGGTGTGATGGTTTAACATAGAAAACTTACCGTTGGCTCTAGATTCTAATCTATCACTCCGATTTGCAAACGGATTTCACTGAAGCTGTAACTTTCATCCCAGAACATAGTTTAGGGGCCATTACTTCTTCAACTATAGTCATTTTTCTTTCAATTGCAAACGTAACCAGTTTTTCAATGGTGTAATGGTTTAACATAGAAAACTTACCGTTGGCTCTAGATTCTAATCTATCACTCCGATTTGCAAACGGATTTCACTGAAGTTGTAACTTTCATCCCAGAACATAGTTTAGGGGCCATTACTTCTTCAACTATAGTCATTTTTCTTTCGTTCCAAGGGTGTTTATTAATGAATGAAATCAATTAACAATATAAGTAAATGCAAATGTTCTCCACATGTGGAGAGTATCAATTAGAAAACTAGGATTTAAAACAAAAGATATACGGTCACTATACAAACTTAAACCATAAAGACAATCGAAAGTAACCATACGTGTCTAGTGTTTCATACATTTCTATCTGGGCCAAGGGAGGCCCTTGAGGGAAAAGGGGAATGGGGATAGAGAGGGATAGACATAGGTGGGAGGGGTAGGTGGGATGAAAGGATTCACCATGGGTGGGGGAACCACATCATGCCTATGGTGAAATCCAGTGGATAAGAGAGGATTGGGTAGGGAAGGGAGAAGGGTAAAGTCAGTGGCCGAGGAAAGGAAAAGCAGGATCAAAAGGAAATTACTACATTTGTTGGATCAAAGCACACACATGCCCAAAGATATGAATAAATCATAAAGAGGAAGGTGCCCCGCGGGACTCAGTAGCAAACGCCGGTGCCTCCAAATCCATAGAGTTACACTCCGTCAGGGAGGATTGTCCCTAAAAGGAGTGCAAAACATAGGAGAGGCCCATATTTCCCTGCCAGTCAATCCACGGATCCCATACCTTAAAGAAATTCTCCAAGTTATCATATATTTTAGCCCTGATATGTTCTGCGGACATGGTGGAGTTAAGGCCCTTAAATACCTCGTCAACTATAAGTGAATCTTTCCTCCATCGAGACGCCAAATATCTCCGAGCCTGTGATGCAATGTATTGGATTAATTTGTGGGTGGCATATTTCAGCGACTGAGGTCGATTGCCCAGTAAAAGGACCGAGGGATCCATATCACTTTGTAGGCTGAGTATCAATTTAATTCTATTCCATACGCCTTTCCAAAAAGTCTGGGCCTTAGGGCACGCCCACCAAATATGCCACAGATCACCTCGCTGGGCACAGCCCCTAAAGCAGTCAGGTGAATTCGAAGGATTATATAAATGCAGTTTGGCAGGGGTCTGATATGTTCTATGTAAAAGTTTTAGGGACGTCTCGATGGAAGAGAAGAAAAGTGAACCTCTAGTCAGGGAGGTACAGCAGTGAGCCCACTTGCTATCAGAGAGTTCAAAAGCACAGTCTTTTTCCCAGTCTAGCTGAGCCTTGATCTTGCTATCAATAGTGGGGTGAGAGAGAAGGGTATATAAGTCTGAGATGAAGCCACTGTCCATTGAACCATTTTTGCATCTAATCTCAAAAGGGGAGTAGGTGTGGACATCATTATTAGGGTCTAATGAAGATAAAAATTTAAATATAACGTCCATTCTTCCCCACTTTTCTCTGGGAACATCATGTTTTTTTAAAAAGTGAGTGGCTTTTTGGATTTTGAAGGCAGATAAAAGTTTGCCTAAGGTGGTTAATCCCTTTTGAATCCACCATTTAAATTGGTGTATTTTACACCCCTCTGGAAAATCAGGATTGCGAAAGAGCCTTGTCATACAAGACGTGGGCGACTGGAATGCATACATGAACCTTGTCTTAGACCAAAGGCTTAGTGAATGGGCAGAGACCGGGGAAAGTTTTCTAATCTTAGCCACAGGAATGCGTTTAGCCCACATTACTCCATATAGCGAGAGGGGAGCCATCAATAGCGACTCCGCCTCAACCCAGAGTGGAACCATATTAGAGCCAGCATTCGAGGCGGCTAATTGAGAAATCTGGGCCGCCCTATAATAGTTAAAAAGTATGGGAGCGTTTAGGCCACCAAGGTCCCTAGGTCTGGCTAGTGTTACATATTTAATCCGGGCTTTTCGTTTTCTCCAGTTATCGGGCCTTTCTTTACAACTATTGGTAGAGATCTAAAAAGGTATAACAACCGTGGAAGTAAGGTCATCCTTACTGCAGATATTCTGCCCAGCATGGAGAGAGGGAAGTCATTCCAACTTTCCAGGTCTCGAATAAGCCTAGTATAGAGGGGGGGATAATTGAACTGATACAATTTTGATGGATCTACCGTGAGTTTGACTCCCAGGTATTGTATAAATTTGGTCTGGTGTTGGAGGCCATATGACTCTGCTAGATGACAGGCTTGAGCCTTAGGCATGTCTGAGACCATCAACTCTGACTTCTCCAAATTAAGCCTGAATCCAGAGAAAGGAGAGAATTTAGTAATTTCATCTAATAATTTGGGAATAGAGGTATGAGGGGAGGTGAGGGTTAGCAAAATATCATCTGCAAAGAGAGATAGTTTATATTCTTTTGAGGCAATTTTCACGCCTGTAATCTCTGGTGTATTGCGGATCCGCTCTGCTAGGGGCTCCATAATAAGAGCAAAAATTGCCGGTGACAGAGGGCACCCCTGCCTCGTACCTCTTTGTATTGTAAATGATTTTCTTATGGATGCAGGCATCTTCAGAGAAGCAGATGGATGTGAATATAATACTGATATGGCTTTAACAAAATTCCCTTTGAATCCATATTTATGCAGAACCGCCTCCATGTATGGCCATTTAATAAGGTCAAAGGCCTTTTCCATGTCAAGTGACAGGATGGCCATACATGTGGCGGCTCGCCTACAATAATGTTGAAGATTCAAAATTTTCCGTACATTATCTGGGGCCTGTCTTTTTGGGACAAAACCCACTTGGTCTCGGTGAATCAAGGCTGGTAAGATCCCGTTCAGTCTGTTCGCCAGTATCGAAGTGAAGAGCTTATAATCGACCCCCAAAAGAGAGATTGGTCGGTAATTTTTTGTAAGCAGGGGGTCTCTTTGGGGCTTGGGGATTACTACTAGTGATGAGGATAAAAACTCCTCCGGGGGTACATTCCCTTTTAGTAAGTGATTGTAAAATTTGATCAGGTGTGAGGTTACGTGGGATTCGTATTTCTTGTAATAAAGAGCCGTAAAGCCATCCGGTCCCGGGGCCTTGGATCTTTTAAGTCTCTTAATTGCCTCATGTACCTCCTCCTGTGTAACATCAGCATTAAGCGATTTCACCGTGTCCTCTGTCAAGGTCTTTCTCACCGTACCCTCCAAGAAATCCCTTCTCTGAGTGGAATATAGGTTAGGTTCAGGGTCGCTATACAGAGTTTTATAATACTCCGAAAAGATATCATAGATCCTATCGGGGTCTGAGGTTACCTTCCCATTTTTGTCCTTGATCCTATGGACCCTATTAACTGTTTGCTGTGCCCTCAATTTTGCGGCTAACCATCGTTTAGGTTTATTGATTTGATCATATGTTATGGCGGCTGTCCACCTCAGTGCTTTTTCTATTTCAGAATTGAGAATCGTATCTATTTGTATTTGAAGGTCCTGGATCTGTTTAAGGAGAAATCTAGATGGGTATTGTTGGTTGGCAAGGTGGAGTTTTTGCAGCTTATATTCTAGGTCTGTGAGGATTCTGTTTCTATCTCTTTTGTGTTTAGCAGCTAGTTGTATAAATTTTCCTCTGACCACTGTTTTATGTGCCATCCAGAGTACAGCCGGTGAAGTATCTTCAGTATCATTAAGGCTAGAGTATTCCGTCAGTTGGGATTCTATTTTGTTGTATATTTCTGGGTTGTGTAGTAGGGACTCATTTACTCGCCATGGGGCTCTTTGTGTTTTAGGGATCAGGGAGTTCAAAGAGACAAGGAGAGGGTCGTGGTCCGACCAAGGGCACAGCAAGTTCCTAGCATAAATCAAGGAGGAGGCACAGGACAATGAGATCAAGATGAGATCAATCCTAGAGTAGGAGTTGTAAGGGGCAGACATATAAGTGTATCCCCGTTTATTACCATTATAAACTCTCCATGTATCAACCAGCGAATGTGTCCTGAACAGGTCTTCAAAGAGTTGCCTTGATTTCTTCGCAACTGAGGGTCTTTGAGGGTGCGTCCTATCAACATTGTCGTTGGGTGTTAAATTAAAATCTCCCGCCCAGATCAGCATGTCGTATGTCAGCGTAAGGAGAACTTCATATAGTTTAGTAATGACACAAAAGTTCTGGTCTGGAGGGGCATACAGATTAACAATGCATATAGTTTTTCCCAAAAATTTACCCAAGAGTATACCATATGTCCCATCGTCATCCTTAGTAAAGGAGGTGGGTTCTAGAGGAAAGGAATCTGCAAGGAGAATTGCAACACCTCTCTGTTTTTTGCTATAGTTTGAGCAATAAACCCTCTTATATCTCTGATGGAAAAATTTAGGATGGGACTTGTTGGTAAAGTGCGTTTCTTGAAGACAAATAATGTCGGGGGAAGACCGGATCAGTTCCGTAATAGCCTTCTTCCTCTTCTGGGGGGAATTCAGACCTCACACATTGTGAGATACGATATTGAAGGGTTTATTACTCATGGTGGGTGGTAGTTAGAGGCAAGCTCGAGAACCTTAGTAATAGAGAGAGCCACGGGGCAGACAAAGCTCAATAAGTACAATGAGGGCAGGAGGTGCCCGACCAACTTGTTGGTAATGTATTCCTCAACTCGGCTATAGGGGGATAGGAAAGAAGAAGCTTTATAAGCTGAAAGGGAGCGGAAAGCACAATAGTGCGTTGATAGCGATTGGAGCAAGGCCACCACTAACAGTGCGGGCCTGGCCCCAAGTACCATCTTGGGTAGGGGGACAGCAATAGTGCACCACACCTGAGCCGCCAGTTAACCTTTAAACATGGGGCTAGATCAAATTTCACTAGACTAGGAGTCCCATTAAGCTGTTTTTCATTATAAACTATGAATAAGCATTAATAAACCTTATCACACCAACCTGGGTATGGAAATTAAAGCTAAAACATAAAAGCTTAACATAGAATAACATCTATAACAGAATACTCAGGAGCAAGGGTTGTCCATGTCATGTTGTTTTCTTGAGCCAGGAGTTGGCCTTCCAAAGAGGCCGGTCCATGCTCTCACTAGCATAATAGCCATGGTGAAGGGAGTTCCAAGTTCTCCAAAGAGTTTTTTCATGAGCGGAGACAGCCAAAACTTAATTGTTCCTACATCATAAAGGGGACAATCAGGCTTTAACAAAAATCTAGATATCGGATGAGGCAGTCTCAATTGTAGCTCTGAAAGAATGGCGGACGTATCCCCCACATCATAAAGGGGGGAGCCGTCCACCCATCACCAGACCATGTAAATGCAGAGGGAGATCCTCCAGCAGAGGGCATTTACCCACAAAGGTTTCAAGGGGCGCCCATATCGAGCGCTCGTGGCCTGAAAGAGGATCCTCTTACTGTTGACCAGTTTGTTGCCATGCGACCAGTGCGTTGTTCCTTAGGAGGTTGCTGAGGCACAGTCGGGACGGTAAAAGGGATAGCCGCCTCCCTGAGTGCCCTTGCCGCTTCTTCTGGACGTTTGCAGATATACAGTTTGTTGTTAATTTTAAAGGACAACATGAAGGGGAATCCCCACCTGTATCGAATCGCCTTTTGTTGCAATGCCAGTGTGTAGGGTCTCATTTCCCTCCTCCTGATGATCGTGATGGGTGCTAAGTCAGCAAAAATCTGGACAGACGTGGGGACCCCCGGAAGAGCGGTTAGATCTCGTGCTGCCAAGAGAAGCTTGTCTCTTGCGTCTTCTGATGCTAATTTTGCAATGATATCTCTTGGAAATTCTGGGTTGCGTGGCTTAGCTAAAGAGCGGTGGATACGAACCACCCTAAGCAGGGAGGGATCCACCTGTGAAAGCAATGAAACAAAAAGGTTGTTGGCAACAGACTCCAAATCGGTGAAAGATTCGGGGAGGCCCCTAATGCGCACGTTGGCCCTCCTGCTCCTGTTCTCCAGGTCTTCTAACTTGGCCTCAGCCTGTTCCAGTCTATCATCGTGTTCATCTAGCTGTGCCCTGTCCTCGTTGATCGCCTCTACGATCTTATCGGACTGCTGCTCCAGGACGTCCACTCTCTGCCCAATGTCCTGCATCTGTTGAGATAGCTCATGAACAGCTTGACGTAATTCCTCTTTAAACACATTGCGCATCATTGCCATTAGTTCAGCTGAAGATAAGGCTTGTGGCAATATTGACGCTTGGTCGCTTGCTGCATGCGTACTATCATGGTGGTATTGCAGACTTTCATGCCGGGAACGCGTATTTTCAGTATGGGCACCATGCGTACATTCATGTGAGCCATGCGTATTTTTGTAAGCATAGTTTCCATTAACTTCATGCGTACATTCATGTGAACCATGCGTATTTTTGGCTGCATTGTTTCCATTAACTCCATGCGTACATTCATCTGAGAAATGCGTATTTTAGCTTGCCTTGATTCCATTAGCTCCATGCGTACATTCATGCTGGCTATGCGTATTTTTGGCCGCATTGTCCGCGGCGGAGGTCTGGCGTGACTTGGGGTCCCCAACGCTCGTTTCGGGGTCTGAGTGGCTGGCGGGGCCTGGGCACCCTCTTGTGAACGCCCTAGGGCAGTTGGGCTGAGGGATTGGGCAGGGGCACCGCTTACTGAGGAGCATGCTTCTTTCTCAAGCAGGGCCTTGTCGGCCATCTTGGAGAATCTTCTCTTGAACTGAAGAGGAGAAAGAAGGGGTCTGGAGGGAGAACGGCTTCGTATGGGATAGTGTTTGGGGGATCCAAGCATACCTGAGGTATTCAGCCTTCAGATGGTGCAAGTCCAGCCTCGGTATTCACTCTTGATAGGCGGCAATCAGGTGTGGAAGAAGGAGCTCAGTGGAGATGCATCCTTCTCAGCAGAGCCTCACTAGCGCCCCCGTAATTTTTCTTTCAATTGCAAACGTAACCAGTTTTTCAATGGTGTAATGGTTTAACATAGAAAACTTACCGTTGGCTCTAGATTCTAATCTATCACTCCGATTTGCAAACGGATTTCACTGAAGCTGTAACTTTCATCCCAGAACATAGTTTAGGGGCCATTACTTCTTCAACTATAGTCATTTTTCTTTCAATTGCAAACGTAACCAGTTTTTCAATGGTGTAATGGTTTAACATAGAAAACTTACCGTTGGCTCTAGATTCTAATCTATCACTCCGATTTGCAAACTATAGTCTATCAAAGAAAAATGACTATAGTTGAAGAAGTAATGACCCCTAAACTATGTTCTGGGATGAAAGTTACAGCTTCAGTGAAATCCGTTTGCAAATCGGAGTGATAGATTAGAATCCAGAGCCAACGGTAAGTTTTCTATGTTAAACCATTACACCATTGAAAAACTGGTTACGTTTGCAATTGAAAGAAAAATGACTATAGTTGAAGAAGTAATGGCCCCTAAACTATGTTCTGGGATGAAAGTTACAGCTTCAGTGAAATCCGTTTGCAAATCGGAGTGATAGATTAGAATCTAGAGCCAACGGTAAGTTTTCTATGTTAAACCATTACACCATTGAAAAACTGGTTACGTTTGCAATTGAAAGAAAAATGACTATAGTTGAAGAAGTAATGGCCCCTAAACTATGTTCTGGGATGAAAGTTACAGCTTCAGTGAAATCCGTTTGCAAATCGGAGTGATAGATTAGAATCTAGAGCCAACGGTAAGTTTTCTATGTTAAACCATTACACCATTGAAAAACTGGTTACGTTTGCAATTGAAAGAAAAATGACTATAGTTGAAGAAGTAATAGCCCCTAAACTATGTTCTGGGATGAAACTTACAGCTTCAGTGAAATCCGTTTGCAAATCGGAGTGATAGATTAGAATCTAGAGCCAACGGTAAGTTTTCTATGTTAAACCATTACACCATTGAAAAACTGGTTACGTTTGCAATTGAAAGAAAAATGACTATAGTTGAATAAGTAATGGCCCCTAAACTATGTTCTGGGATGAAAGTTACAGCTTCAGTGAAATCCGTTTGCAAATCGGAGTGATAGATTAGAATCTAGAGCCAACGGTAAGTTTTCTATGTTAAACCATTACACCATTGAAAAACTGGTTACGTTTGCAATTGAAAGAAAAATGACTATAGTTGAAGAAGTAATGGCCCCTAACCTATGTTCTGGGATGAAAGTTACAGCTTCAGTGAAATCCGTTTGCAAATCGGAGTGATAGATTAGAATCTAGAGCCAACGGTAAGTTTTCTATGTTAAACCATTACACCATTAAAAAACTGGTTACGTTTGCAATTGAAAGAAAAATGACTATAGTTGAAGAAGTAATGGCCCCTAAACTTTGTTCTGGGATGAAAGTTACAGCTTCAGTGAAATCCGTTTGCAAATCGGAGTGATAGATTAGAATCTAGAGCCAACGGTAAGTTTTCTATGTTAAACCATTACACCATTGAAAAACTGGTTACGTTTGCAATTGAAAGAAAAATGACTATAGTTGAAGAAGTAATGGCCCCTAAACTATGTTCTGGGATGAAAGTTACAGCTTCAGTGAAATCCGTTTGCAAATCGGAGTGATAGATTAGAATCTAGAGCCAACGGTAAGTTTTCTATGTTAAACCATTACACCATTGAAAAACTGGTTACGTTTGCAATTGAAAGAAAAATGACTATAGTTGAAGAAGTAATGGCCCCTAACCTATGTTCTGGGATGAAAGTTACAGCTTCAGTGAAATCCGTTTGCAAATCGGAGTGATAGATTAGAATCTAGAGCCAACGGTAAGTTTTCTATGTTAAACCATTACACCATTGAAAAACTGGTTACGTTTGCAATTGAAAGAAAAATGACTATAGTTGAAGAAGTAATGGCCCCTAAACTATGTTCTGGGATGAAAGTTACAGCTTCAGTGAAATCCGTTTGCAAATCGGAGTGATAGATTAGAATCTAGAGCCAACGGTAAGTTTTCTATGTTAAACCATTACACCATTGAAAAACTGGTTACGTTTGCAATTGAAAGAAAAATGACTATAGTTGAAGAAGTAATGGCCCCTAAACTATGTTCTGGGATGAAAGTTACAGCTTCAGTGAAATCCGTTTGCAAATCGGAGTGATAGATTAGAATCTAGAGCCAACGGTAAGTTTTCTATGTTAAACCATTACACCATTGAAAAACTGGTTACGTTTGCAATTGAAAGAAAAATGACTATAGTTGAAGAAGTAATGGCCCCTAAACTATGTTCTGGGATGAAAGTTACAGCTTCAGTGAAATCCGTTTGCAAATCGGAGTGATAGATTAGAATCTAGAGCCAACGGTAAGTTTTCTATGTTAAACCATTACACCATTGAAAAACTGGTTACGTTTGCAATTGAAAGAAAAATGACTATAGTTGAAGAAGTAATGGCCCCTAAACTATGTTCTGGGATGAAAGTTACAGCTTCAGTGAAATCCGTTTGCAAATCGGAGTGATAGATTAGAATCTAGAGCCAACGGTAAGTTTTCTATGTTAAACCATTACACCATTGAAAAACTGGTTACGTTTGCAATTGAAAGAAAAATGACTATAGTTGAAGAAGTAATGGCCCCTAAACTATGTTCTGGGATGAAAGTTACAGCTTCAGTGAAATCCGTTTGCAAATCGGAGTGATAGATTAGAATCTAGAGCCAACGGTAAGTTTTCTATGTTAAACCATTACACCATTGAAAAACTGGTTACGTTTGCAATTGAAAGAAAAATGACTATAGTTGAAGAAGTAATGGCCCCTAAACTATGTTCTGGGATGAAAGTTACAGCTTCAGTGAAATCCGTTTGCAAATCGGAGTGATAGATTAGAATCTAGAGCCAACGGTAAGTTTTCTATGTTAAACCATTACACCATTGAAAAACTGGTTACGTTTGCAATTGAAAGAAAAATGACTATAGTTGAAGAAGTAATGGCCCCTAAACTATGTTCTGGGATGAAAGTTACAGCTTCAGTGAAATCCGTTTGCAAATCGGAGTGATAGATTAGAATCTAGAGCCAACGGTAAGTTTTCTATGTTAAACCATTACACCATTGAAAAACTGGTTACGTTTGCAATTGAAAGAAAAATGACTATAGTTGAAGAAGTAATGGCCCCTAAACTATGTTCTGGGATGAAAGTTACAGCTGCAGTGAAATCCGTTTGCAAATCGGAGTGATAGATTAGAATCTAGAGCCAACGGTAAGTTTTCTATGTTAAACCATTACACCATTGAAAAACTGGTTACGTTTGCAATTGAAAGAAAAATGACTATAGTTGAAGAAGTAATGGCCCCTAAACTATGTTCTGGGATGAAAGTTACAGCTTCAGTGAAATCCGTTTGCAAATCGGAGTGATAGATTAGAATCTAGAGCCAACGGTAAGTTTTCTATGTTAAACCATTACACCATTGAAAAACTGGTTACGTTTGCAATTGAAAGAAAAATGACTATAGTTGAAGAAGTAATGGCCCCTAAACTATGTTCTGGGATGAAAGTTACAGCTTCAGTAAAATCCGTTTGCAAATCGGAGTGATAGATTAGAATCTAGAGCCAACGGTAAGTTTTCTATGTTAAACCATTACACCATTGAAAAACTGGTTACGTTTGCAATTGAAAGAAAAATGACTATAGTTGAAGAAGTAATGGCCCCTAAACTATGTTCTGGGATGAAAGTTACAGCTTCAGTGAAATCCGTTTGCAAATCGGAGTGATAGATTAGAATCTAGAGCCAACGGTAAGTTTTCTATGTTAAACCATTACACCATTGAAAAACTGGTTACGTTTGCAATTGAAAGAAAAATGACTATAGTTGAAGAAGTAATGGCCCCTAAACTATGTTCTGGGATGAAAGTTACAGCTTCAGTGAAATCCGTTTGCAAATCGGAGTGATAGATTAGAATCTAGAGCCAACGGTAAGTTTTCTATGTTAAACCATTACACCATTGAAAAACTGGTTACGTTTGCAATTGAAAGAAAAATGACTATAGTTGAAGAAGTAATGGCCCCCTAAACTTTGTTCTGGGATGAAAGTTACAGCTTCAGTGAAATCCGTTTGCAAATCGGAGTGATAGATTAGAATCTAGAGCCAACGGTAAGTTTTCTATGTTAAACCATTACACCATTGAAAAACTGGTTACGTTTGCAATTGAAAGAAAAATGACTATAGTTGAAGAAGTAATGGCCCCTAAACTATGTTCTGGGATGAAAGTTACAGCTTCAGTGAAATCCGTTTGCAAATCGGAGTGATAGATTAGAATCTAGAGCCAACGGTAAGTTTTCTATGTTAAACCATTACACCATTGAAAAACTGGTTACGTTTGCAATTGAAAGAAAAATGACTATAGTTGAAGAAGTAATGGCCCCTAAACTATGTTCTGGGATGAAAGTTACAGCTTCAGTGAAATCCGTTTGCAAATCGGAGTGATAGATTAGAATCTAGAGCCAACGGTAAGTTTTCTATGTTAAACCATTACACCATTGAAAAACTGGTTACGTTTGCAATTGAAAGAAAAATGACTATAGTTGAAGAAGTAATGGCCCCTAAACTATGTTCTGGGATGAAAGTTACAGCTTCAGTGAAATCCGTTTGCAAATCGGAGTGATAGATTAGAATCTAGAGCCAACGGTAAGTTTTCTATGTTAAACCATTACACCATTGAAAAACTGGTTACGTTTGCAATTGAAAGAAAAATGACTATAGTTGAAGAAGTAATGGCCCCTAAACTATGTTCTGGGATGAAAGTTACAGCTTCAGTGAAATCCGTTTGCAAATCGGAGTGATAGATTAGAATCTAGAGCCAACGGTAAGTTTTCTATGTTAAACCATTACACCATTGAAAAACTGGTTACGTTTGCAATTGAAAGAAAAATGACTATAGTTGAAGAAGTAATAGCCCCTAAACTATGTTCTGGGATGAAAGTTACAGCTTCAGTGAAATCCGTTTGCAAATCGGAGTGATAGATTAGAATCTAGAGCCAACGGTAAGTTTTCTATGTTAAACCATTACACCATTGAAAAACTGGTTACGTTTGCAATTGAAAGAAAAATGACTATAGTTGAAGAAGTAATGGCCCCTAAACTATGTTCTGGGATGAAAGTTACAGCTTCAGTGAAATCCGTTTGCAAATCGGAGTGATAGATTAGAATCTAGAGCCAACGGTAAGTTTTCTATGTTAAACCATTACACCATTGAAAAACTGGTTACGTTTGCAATTGAAAGAAAAATGACTATAGTTGAAGAAATAATGGCCCCTAACCTATGTTCTGGGATGAAAGTTACAGCTTCAGAGAAATCCGTTTGCAAATCGGAGTGATAGATTAGAATCTAGAGCCAACGGTAAGTTTTCTATGTTAAACCATTACACCATTGAAAAACTGGTTACGTTTGCAATTGAAAGAAAAATGACTATAGTTGAAGAAGTAATGGCCCCTAAACTATGTTCTGGGATGAAAGTTACAGCTTCAGTGAAATCCGTTTGCAAATCGGAGTGATAGATTAGAATCTAGAGCCAACGGTAAGTTTTCTATGTTAAACCATTACACCATTGAAAAACTGGTTACGTTTGCAATTGAAAGAAAAATGACTATAGTTGAAGAAGTAATGGCCCCTAAACTTTGTTCTGGGATGAAAGTTACAGCTTCAGTGAAATCCGTTTGCAAATCGGAGTGATAGATTAGAATCTAGAGCCAACGGTAAGTTTTCTATGTTAAACCATTACACCATTGAAAAACTGGTTACGTTTGCAATTGAAAGAAAAATGACTATAGTTGAAGAAGTAATGGCCCCTAAACTATGTTCTGGGATGAAAGTTACAGCTTCAGTGAAATCCGTTTGCAAATCGTAGTGATAGATTAGAATCTAGAGCCAACGGTAAGTTTTCTATGTTAAACCATTACACCATTGAAAAACTGGTTACGTTTGCAATTGAAAGAAAAATGACTATAGTTGAAGAAGTAATGGCCCCTAAACTATGTTCTGGGATGAAAGTTACAGCTTCAGTGAAATCCGTTTGCAAATCGGAGTGATAGATTAGAATCTAGAGCCAACGGTAAGTTTTCTATGTTAAACCATTACACCATTGAAAAACTGGTTACGTTTGCAATTGAAAGAAAAATGACTATAGTTGAAGAAGTAATGGCCCCTAAACTATGTTCTGGGATGAAAGTTACAGCTTCAGTGAAATCCGTTTGCAAATCGGAGTGATAGATTAGAATCTAGAGCCAACGGTAAGTTTTCTATGTTAAACCATTACACCATTGAAAAAATGGTTACGTTTGCAATTGAAAGAAAAATGACTATAGTTGAAGAAGTAATGGCCCCTAAACTATGTTCTGGGATGAAAGTTACAGCTTCAGTGAAATCCGTTTGCAAATCGGAGTGATAGATTAGAATCTAGAGCCAACGGTAAGTTTTCTATGTTAAACCATTACACCATTGAAAAACTGGTTACGTTTGCAATTGAAAGAAAAATGACTATAGTTGAAGAAGTAATGGCCCCTAAACTATGTTCTGGGATGAAAGTTACAGCTTCAGTGAAATCCGTTTGCAAATCGGAGTGATAGATTAGAATCTAGAGCCAACGGTAAGTTTTCTATGTTAAACCATTACACCATTGAAAAACTGGTTACGTTTGCAATTGAAAGAAAAATGACTATAGTTGAAGAAGTAATGGCCCCTAAACTATGTTCTGGGATGAAAGTTACAGCTTCAGTGAAATCCGTTTGCAAATCGGAGTGATAGATTAGAATCTAGAGCCAACGGTAAGTTTTCTATGTTAAACCATTACACCATTGAAAAACTGGTTACGTTTGCAATTGAAAGAAAAATGACTATAGTTGAAGAAGTAATGGCCCCTAAACTATGTTCTGGGATGAAAGTTACAGCTGCAGTGAAATCCGTTTGCAAATCGGAGTGATAGATTAGAATCTAGAGCCAACGGTAAGTTTTCTATGTTAAACCATTACACCATTGAAAAACTGGTTACGTTTGCAATTGAAAGAAAAATGACTATAGTTGAAGAAGTAATGGCCCCTAAACTATGTTCTGGGATGAAAGTTACAGCTTCAGTGAAATCCGTTTGCAAATCGGAGTGATAGATTAGAATCTAGAGCCAACGGTAAGTTTTCTATGTTAAAGCATTACACCATTGAAAAACTGGTTACGTTTGCAATTGAAAGAAAAATGACTATAGTTGAAGAAGTAATGGCCCCTAAACTATGTTCTGGGATGAAAGTTACAGCTTCAGTAAAATCCGTTTGCAAATCGGAGTGATAGATTAGAATCTAGAGCCAACGGTAAGTTTTCTATGTTAAACCATTACACCATTGAAAAACTGGTTACGTTTGCAATTGAAAGAAAAATGACTATAGTTGAAGAAGTAATGGCCCCTAAACTATGTTCTGGGATGAAAGTTACAGCTTCAGTGAAATCCGTTTGCAAATCGGAGTGATAGATTAGAATCTAGAGCCAACGGTAAGTTTTCTATGTTAAACCATTACACCATTGAAAAACTGGTTACGTTTGCAATTGAAAGAAAAATGACTATAGTTGAAGAAGTAATGGCCCCTAAACTATGTTCTGGGATGAAAGTTACAGCTTCAGTGAAATCCGTTTGCAAATCGGAGTGATAGATTAGAATCTAGAGCCAACGGTAAGTTTTCTATGTTAAACCATTACACCATTGAAAAACTGGTTACGTTTGCAATTGAAAGAAAAATGACTATAGTTGAAGAAGTAATGGCCCCTAAACTATGTTCTGGGATGAAAGTTACAGCTTCAGTGAAATCCGTTTGCAAATCGGAGTGATAGATTAGAATCTAGAGCCAACGGTAAGTTTTCTATGTTAAACCATTACACCATTGAAAAACTGGTTACGTTTGCAATTGAAAGAAAAATGACTATAGTTGAAGAAGTAATGGCCCCTAAACTATGTTCTGGGATGAAAGTTACAGCTTCAGTGAAATCCGTTTGCAAATCGGAGTGATAGATTAGAATCTAGAGCTAACGGTAAGTTTTCTATGTTAAACCATTACACCATTGAAAAACTGGTTACGTTTGCAATTGAAAGAAAAATGACTATAGTTGAAGAAGTAATGGCCCCTAAACTATGTTCTGGGATGAAAGTTACAGCTTCAGTGAAATCCGTTTGCAAATCGGAGTGATAGATTAGAATCTAGAGCCAACGGTAAGTTTTCTATGTTAAACCATTACACCATTGAAAAACTGGTTACGTTTGCAATTGAAAGAAAAATGACTATAGTTGAAGAAGTAATGGCCCCTAAACTATGTTCTGGGATGAAAGTTACAGCTTCAGTGAAATCCGTTTGCAAATCGGAGTGATAGATTAGAATCTAGAGCCAACGGTAAGTTTTCTATGTTAAACCATTACACCATTGAAAAAGTGGTTACGTTTGCAATTGAAAGAAAAATGACTATAGTTGAAGATGTAATGGCCCCTAAACTATGTTCTGGGATGAAAGTTACAGCTTCAGTTAAATCCGTTTGCAAATCGGAGTGATAGATTAGAATCTAGAGCCAACGGTAAGTTTTCTATGTTAAACCATTACACCATTGAAAAACTGGTTACGTTTGCAATTGAAAGAAAAATGACTATAGTTGAAGAAGTAATGGCCCCTAAACTATGTTCTGGGATGAAAGTTACAGCTTCAGTGAAATCCGTTTGCAAATCGGAGTGATAGATTAGAATCTAGAGCCAACGGTAAGTTTTCTATGTTAAACCATTACACCATTGAAAAACTGGTTACGTTTGCAATTGAAAGAAAAATGACTATAGTTGAAGAAGTAATGGCCCCTAAACTATGTTCTGGGATGAAAGTTACAGCTTCAGTAAAATCCGTTTGCAAATCGGAGTGATGGATTAGAATCTAGAGCCAACGGTAAGTTTTCTATGTTAAACCATTACACCATTGAAAAACTGGTTACGTTTGCAATTGAAAGAAAAATGACTATAGTTGAAGAAGTAATGGCCCCTAACCTATGTTCTGGGATGAAAGTTACAGCTTCAGTGAAATCCGTTTGTAAATCGGAGTGATAGATTAGAATCTAGAGCCAACGGTAAGTTTTCTATGTTAAACCATTACACCATTGAAAAACTGGTTACGATGGCGCAATTGAAAGAAAAATGACTATAGTTAAAGAAGTAATGGCCCCTAAACTATGTTCTGGGATGAAAGTTACAGCTTCAGTGAAATCCGTTTGCAAATCGGAGTGATAGATTAGAATCTAGAGCCAACGGTAAGTTTTCTATGTTAAACCATTACACCATTGAAAAACTGGTTACGTTTGCAATTGAAAGAAAAATGACTATAGTTGAAGAAGTAATGGCCCCTAAACTATGTTCTGGGATGAAAGTTACAGCTTCAGTGAAATCCGTTTGCAAATCGGAGTGATAGATTAGAATCTAGAGCCAACGGTAAGTTTTCTATGTTAAACCATTACACCATTGAAAAACTGGTTACGTTTGCAATTGAAAGAAAAATGACTATAGTTGAAGAAGTAATGGCCCCTAAACTATGTTCTTGGATGAAAGTTACAGCTTCAGTGAAATCCGTTTGCAAATCGGAGTGATAGATTAGAATCTAGAGCCAACGGTAAGTTTTCTATGTTAAACCATTACACCATTGAAAAACTGGTTACGTTTGCAATTGAAAGAAAAATGACTATAGTTGAAGAAGTAATGGCCCCTAAACTATGTTCTGGGATGAAAGTTACAGCTTCAGTAAAATCCGTTTGCAAATCGGAGTGATAGATTAGAATCTAGAGCCAACGGTAAGTTTTCTATGTTAAACCATTACACCATTGAAAAACTGGTTACGTTTGCAATTGAAAGAAAAATGACTATAGTTGAAGAAGTAATGGCCCCTAACCTATGTTCTGGGATGAAAGTTACAGCTTCAGTGAAATCCGTTTGCAAATCGGAGTGATAGATTAGAATCTAGAGCCAACGGTAAGTTTTCTATGTTAAACCATTACACCATTGAAAAACTGGTTACGTTTGCAATTGAAAGAAAAATGACTATAGTTGAAGAAGTAATGGCCCCTAAATTTTGTTCTGGGATGAAAGTTACAGCTTCAGTGAAATCCGTTTGCAAATCGGAGTGATAGATTAGAATCTAGAGCCAACGGTAAGTTTTCTATGTTAAACCATTACACCATTGAAAAACTGGTTACGTTTGCAATTGAAAGAAAAATTACTATAGTTGAAGAAGTAATGGCCCCTAAACTATGTTCTGGGATGAAAGTTACAGCTTCAGTAAAATCCGTTTGCAAATCGGAGTGATAGATTAGAATCTAGAGCCAACGGTAAGTTTTCTATGTTAAACCATTACACCATTGAAAAACTGGTTACGATGGCGCAATTGAAAGAAAAATGACTATAGTTGAAGAAGTAATGGCCCCTAAACTATGTTCTGGGATGAAAGTTACAGCTTCAGTGAAATCCGTTTGCAAATCGGAGTGATAGATTAGAATCTAGAGCCAACGGTAAGTTTTCTATGTTAAACCATTACACCATTGAAAAACTGGTTACGTTTGCAATTGAAAGAAAAATGACTATAGTTGAAGAAGTAATGGCCCCTAACCTATGTTCTGGGAGGAAAGTTACAGCTTCAGTGAAATCCGTTTGCAAATCGGAGTGATAGATTAGAATCTAGAGCCAACGGTAAGTTTTCTATGTTAAACCATTACACCATTGAAAAACTGGTTACGTTTGCAATTGAAAGAAAAATGACTATAGTTGAAGAAGTAATGGCCCCTAAACTTTGTTCTGGGATGAAAGTTACAGCTTCAGTGAAATCCGTTTGCAAATCGGAGTGATAGATTAGAATCTAGAGCCAACGGTAAGTTTTCTATGTTAAACCATTACACCATTGAAAAACTGGTTACGTTTGCAATTGAAAGAAAAATGACTATAGTTGAAGAAGTAATGGCCCCTAAACTATGTTCTGGGATGAAAGTTACAGCTTCAGTGAAATCCGTTTGCAAATCGGAGTGATAGATTAGAATCTAGAGCCAACGGTAAGTTTTCTATGTTAAACGATTACACCATTGAAAAACTGGTTACGTTTGCAATTGAAAGAAAAATGACTATAGTTGAAGAAGTAATGGCCCCTAAACTTTGTTCTGGGATGAAAGTTACAGCTTCAGTGAAATCCGTTGGCAAATCGGAGTGATAGATTAGAATCTAGAGCCAACGGTAAGTTTTCTATGTTAAACCATTACACCATTGAAAAACTGGTTACGTTTGCAATTGAAAGAAAATTGACTATAGTTGAAGAAGTAATGGCCCCTAAACTTTGTTCTGGGATGAAAGTTACAGCTTCAGTGAAATCCGTTTGCAAATCGGAGTGATAGATTAGAATCTAGAGCCAACGGTAAGTTTTCTATGTTAAACCATTACACCATTGAAAAACTGGTTACGTTTGCAATTGAAAGAAAAATGACTATAGTTGAAGAAGTAATGGCCCCTAAACTATGTTCTGGGATGAAAGTTACAGCTTCAGTGAAATCCGTTTGCAAATCGGAGTGATAGATTAGAATCTAGCGCCAACGGTAAGTTTTCTATGTTAAACCATTACACCATTGAAAAACTGGTTACGTTTGCAATTGAAAGAAAAATGACGGGGGCGCTAGAGAGGCGCTGCAGGGAGAAGACGTGTTCCCTGTGAGCTCCTGTTTTCCAGCCAGATCGTGACACTTTTAGAAGACTGATTGGGGCACCTCGCCTGAAAGCTTGGCACCCCAGCAATGCAAAGAGCCTCTCAACAATATCCACTGAGAAGTCGTGCGACCGTGAAACCCTTGCTTTCGCCTCTCAAGTACAAGAGACCTTTCTCCAAGATGGCCGCCCAGCCTCAGCATGGAGCCAAGGCCCCGCTGCCTGCATCTCCTCAGCCGGATCAACAGGCTCCTCAGGAGCAACCACAGGGTGTCCATAGCCCGGAGCCGACCCAGAGGACCCCTCCGCAGGTAATACCTACACCGGGGCTTGCTGTAACAGGTATGACGGCGGAGGAGCTAGTAGCGCTAATGAAATCCGTATTCCGTACGGAACTCCGTACGGAACTCCGTGAAGCAGTTACGGAATTATCCCAGCAGATTGCGGAAATTGGCCAGAGGGTGAATACGTTAGAGTCCCAAGCTGACGAGATAGTGGGGGCACTTAATGTTGACAGAGAGGCCATAGATGCCCATGATGATCGCTTAGATGCCCATGAGGCCAAATTAGAGGACCTGGAGAATAGAAGCAGGCGGGCAAACATTCGCATACGTGGTCTACCTGAAGCCTGTGCAGATTTTGAGGGGGTCGCAAATAAATTGTTTAAAACTATTCTCCCCCCTGATGATGCCCCCTGATGATGCGTCAACCTTGAGAATAGTGCGGATTCACAGGGCCTTGGCCAAAACCCCGCAATCCAGATCTTCCGAGAGACATCATAGCCAAACTCTCGGCCGAAGACTTGCGCGACAAGATACTTGTAGCTGCACGTGACATCGACCAACTACCTGGGGTCCCACCTGCGGTTCAGTTATAATATGCTGACCTGGCCCCTTCTACTATTGCTAAGCGAAGGGACATGCGACCATACACACTGGCCCTCCAAAAGAAAGCTATTCGTTACAAGTGGGGATTCCCGTTTCTCCTATCCTTTAAAATTGGAGGCAAAATTTACAACTGCAAAACTCCAAAAGATGCGGCTGCAGCCCTAAATGAACTAAATATCCCATTCGTCCTCCCGCCGACCACTGCATTGTCCCCTAAAGAACAAAGGCCTCAGGGACCATCTAGAATCTGGAACACGGCCAGAGCAAGCAAGTATCGCCCAAGATCTTTGGCTCTGGAAATGGGTCCTCCAACTTGATCCGGTCTCTCCTTTAACATAGGATCTGTTGTTTCTTTATGGGGGGCCACTTTATGATGCTGGCCCCACCACTGGTTCTGCTCTCTCTCTACCTTAAAGGTTTTCTTTTTTTCTTTCTTTTAAAAAGCAGGTCATACTATTTGGATTGCATGGGCCCCTTTATGATGTTGGGCCCAGTGTAAAAGTTTTGTTTTCCTGCTTATTTTTCCATTTAAGTTAGACTATTAACACCACAGTCATATACTTGGAATTGTCTGACTTGAATGCTGGTCCCACTAATCTTCATATTGAGGCCGGTTTCATCAGCTTAAACCTTGAGTCATCCTATCCCGGTAGATGTGGCCCCTTTATGATGCTGGGCCCACTGCATAGAAGATATGACACTCTTGGCATTTATCCTTTGGCGGGCCTATCTCTTGATGGAGCCCCCTTTAAGGGCAAGAGGGACCCCTTTATGATGTCGGGCCCTCTCATGTCAAGAAGCAACTTCATGGAACTTCTGCAGACCTTTGTCCTCTCTATATGACATGTATTGTTATCTTGATGGCTTGTTTGCTTATATTTTTGTTTTTATTGCCATTTGCAAGGTTATAAGAATAAGTGAGTGTATTTGATTAGGTTTCGCTTATTTTTACTTAGATTAAATATATGTGTAGGGGACTTAATCCCTGTACACCCTAGAGTAAATATTAGGATACCTACACTCCCCAACGAGCTAGGCATATCATTAACTATAGATAGAACAGTTTGCCCCTCAGTCAGTCCATCATTAGCTGATTTTCAGATGAATCTGGCTGGGAAAACCATAGTTGTTCCCCCATACAAAATGCCAGGCGGTGAGCCCATCTTTGTTTGGGTTCCCCTCCTCGCATTGTTTCTGCACCATTGTGCAATGTTCTTTTTTCAGAGTTCATTCGCTTCACTACAGATACATTTGGACCCACCTGGTGAGAAGGGTCCACAATATTTCTTTTTACCACCCTATAATTCTACCCATGAAAATCTCGAGAGGAAGCCTGCCCCCCTGCCCGACGAGGCCACACTTTTCTATTACCAATTTCACAAACCATGGCTACGAGACCAATTAATATAATCTCCCATAATGTCAGGGGCTTTAACTCCCCGCAAAAAAGGCAAAAGGCATTTATCTACTACTCCCAGTCCCATCCTGATATCCTGGCTTTACAGGAAACTCATTTCTCTACTAAATCCTCCCCTAAATTTTTCAACAAAAACTACACTCGGGTTTTCATGTCTAACTATCATAAAAAACAGAGAGGAGTGGCCACCTTTCTGGCCAACTCCTTTCCTTTGGAAGTATCTACCCAATTGGTTGACGACCAGGGAACATATAATATTATCCTAGGAAACCTCCATAATCGAGTCCTCTGTATAGTTAACATGTATGCCCCACCGAATCTGGTCAAGACAACCATTAATAAAATCTCTGAGATCCTCCTGACACTACAATATGATTCTCTGATATGGCTGGGAGACTTTAATCTAGCGCCAAATGATGTCCTTGACAAAACACTTCCAACTCGTCCATCGGACGCCAGGAAAAATAGGGAATACTTTGATAATGTGTTGAAACAATACTCATTAATTGATTCCTGGAGGGAGCATAATGGAGCAAGGAAGGGCTACTCATTTTATTCAGCACCTCACAACTCCTATTCCAGGATAGACCTGATCCTGATCTCTTCTCATTGTGCCTCTAGTTTGGCCTATTCAAGGCACTTATTGTGCTCTTGGTCAGACCATGACCCAATTTTAACATCTATGACCTCTCTATTACCAAAGACACAGAGGGCCCCTTGGAGACTCAATGAGAAACTTTTATATAACCCGGAGATATGTGGGGAAATAGATAAAGCTTTGGATGACTACTTTGCTGAGAATGCCACTCCCGAAGTTACACCGGCAATATGCTGGCTGGCCCATAAAGCAGTAATCAGAGGCCACCTCATTAAAGTGGCATCCAAACATAAGAGACAAAGAGGAATTATAATCTCTAATTTAGAGCATAAGATTACTACCCTTCATCACATTAACCAGAGTAGCCCTTCGAGATACCTTAGTAAACAAATCTATGACTTAAACACCCAGTTGGAGGCCATTTTGAATGCTGAGTGCGAAAAGGCCTTAAGTTGGACTAATGCAAAAGCCTACGACCAAATTAACAAGCCCAACAGGTGGCTAGCACAAAAATTAAGGGCCCAACAGTCACTGAACAGGATAGTGAGAATTAAAGATGTAAAGGGTAAAATTACGGCCAACCCAGATAAAATATATGAAGCCTTTTTATCATATTACAAACAATTATATAAGGATGAAGATCCTTATAGTGCTGCAGAGGCCAGATCCAACTTCTTGAATTCCACCCTCCATAAAACTTTATCCCCACTTACTGTGACGCAGCTTAACCAAAATATCACGTCTGAGGAACTCCGAGAGGCCATTAAAAAGACAAAAAATGCTAAATCACCGGGCCCAGATGGCCTAACAGCCCTTTACTATAAAAAATTTGAGCATACCCTAACTCCTCATATGCTAAAATTCTTTAACACCATATTGAAGGGCCACTCTCCTCCCCAAGAATTTCTGGCGTCTTCTATTGTAATGATCCCAAAGCCCCATAGAGACCCACTTTTAACTAAAAATTATCGCCCAATATCTCTACTTGGAGCTGACTATAAATTATTTACAGCCATACTTGCAGCCAGGCTCAATAATATCCTTCCTGCCTTAATACATAAAGACCAGGTGGGATTTATTCCCGCTAGGCAAGCTTCGGACAATATCCGCAAAATCATGGATATACAACATTTCTCTAGCAGGTCTTCTTCATGTCTAGCCATTTTGGCTTTGGACATGGAGAAGGCCTTTGATTTGATCAAGTGGCCATATATGATCTCGGTCCTTCAAAAGTATGGATTTACTGGCAACTATTTGAACGCTATAAGAGCCCTTTATTCATCTCCTACTGCTTACCTCAAAATGCCGGCAGTCAGCAGGGTGTCGTTCCCAATTGAAAGGGGGACTAGACAGGGGTGTCCTCTATCACCGGCGATATTCGCCTTAATGATTGAACCCCTTGCTGAAATGATTAGACGAACTCCTGATATACAAGGAGTCACTATAGGTGCAAAAGAGTATAAACTATCCTTGTTTGCGGACGACATCCTGCTGACACTGTCATCCCCTCAAACATCTATACCGGCCCTCTTGAAGGTGATAGATGAATTCTCATTATTTTCAGGCTTCAAACTAAATTTAGAAAAGTCCGAGCTGATGCTATCGAATACTACCACTAAAGCAGGTCAGGAGCTTGCACGCTCCCTTGGCCTACAGTACCAATCGAGATATGTAAAATATCTGGGTATAAATTTAACGATAGATCCCTCTAAGCTATATGAACAAAATTATCCCTCAATGCTACGAAAACTGGGCAATGACCTAGATACCTGGAATAATTATCCAATTTCCCTTTTGGGAAGGGTGACCTCAGTGAGAATGACACTACTACCGCGCATTCTCTACCTATTCCGGGTCTTGCCTGTTCAAATCAAGAAAGGAGCATTGGGAAGACTTCAAAAACAAATTCAGCAATTCATCTGGCGAAAGCGCAAGGCACGTATCAAATATGCCACTCTGGCAAGGCCTAGAGACATGGGAGGTCTGAATGCCCCAATCCTTCTAAACTATTATTATGCTGCGCAGCTGACACAGCTAGCGGCAGCAAATTCGACATCTAATGTGCCCATCTGGGTAGAATTGGAATCAGGGCTTCTCAATCCTGCATCCCTCACTGGCCTAATGTGGTCTAAAGTGATCCACACTACTAAAATTAGAAAAAAGGCTCCGGTTGCTGCGCACTCCTTGGGCTTGTGGTCTAAGCTAAGATTTTCCCATGCTTTACAGTCTCCAATTTCGTGCTTGACGAATATATTTAGAAATCCTGATTTCCCAGGAGGCCTTCAAACTCACAGATTTGCATGGTGGATCTCGAAGGGCTACCTTACGCTTGGCAAATATATGTCTCACTTTAAACTAGCTTCACCTGCCCAATTTAGTAAAGATAAAAATGTCCCATATGAGGAGATGGATAACCTGGCCGCGATATTTAAATACCTACAATCCTTGGACAGTGGGGGAGAGATCCTGATATATACTCCGTTTGAAGTCAAATGCAAAAATTATGCTATGGAAAAGGGTCTTATTTCAGACCTATATTTGACAATGTGCCACACTGATATGACTCCTAAACTAAAAGTTCATGAAAGCTGGGAGCGGGATTGCAACATTACTTTCTCTGAAGCAAGATGGGCCCACTGTTGCTCAACCCTTACGAGAGGGTCACTATTTTTTTCATCTATTGAAACGTCTCTAAAATTGTTCCATAGAATATACTTTACGCCTTCAAGGCTAAGCCTATTTTACCATGATTCTTCTGACCTTTGTTTTAGAAACTGCCATATGAGGGGAGACCTATGGCATATATGGTGGGATTGCCCGACAGTTCAACATTACTGGAAAGCAATATGGAACAAATTATCTTTAATGTTGGGCAAGCAAATCCCCATGGACCCATCGGTGGCCCTTTTAGGGAATAGGCCTGAATCAGTGTTGCACCCAGCCCATAAGCTTATCCAATTCGTGATCGCACAAGCCAAAAGGCACATAGCCTCCCATTGGAGACAACCCCTTCTGTCCGTGGACGATATGTTCAGAGACCTAAACAAAACAATGCTCTCGGAGCACATCAGAGCTAAAATTTTTGACAGGTTAGAAAATTTCTTCAAAATATGGGATCCATGGATACATTATCAAGATAACCAAGGTCTCAGATATACCCTTCATACATTCTAACACCCCTGACATTACACACTGCCATGAAACATGAGTTGACTCTGGAGGCATGGGATGGGTTTGGTTCCTTTCGGTATCACTGGAAAAAATGGTGGTAGAGATTTGAAGCGTAATTCTCACTGTTCACTCCCCTTCCTTTTCCCTCACTTTTCCTACTTTATCCCCTGGATAGGTCCATTGGCATGCTGTGGTACACCCACTCATGGACCATTCCTTGCTACCCCATCCCTGATCCCCTACCCTTCCCTCTCAATCCTTGCCTTTTCCTTACTTCCCCCCCCCCCCCCCCATTGTATGGCAATTGTGATCTAGTGGTTACCTTATTTACAACCTTGAGAAGAATTACTATGACCACCTAGTTATGAAAAATATACGATGATGTTTCCTCTAGCTTATCCCCATGTGTGGGGATCATCGTTATTATCTCTGTATATTTGTGCTATCTTCAATAAAAACCCTTGAAACGAAAGAAAAATGACTATAGTTGAAGAAGTAATGGCCCCTAAACTATGTTCTGGGATGAAAGTTACAGCTTCAGTGAAATCCGTTTGCAAATCGGAGTGATAGATTAGAATCTAGAGCCAACGGTAAGTTTTCTATGTTAAACCATTACACCATTGAAAAACTGGTTACGTTTGCAATTGAAAGAAAAATGACTATAGTTGAAGAAGTAATGGCCCCTAAACTATGTTCTGGGATGAAAGTTACAGCTTCAGTGAAATCCGTTTGCAAATCGGAGTGATAGATTAGAATCTAGAGCCAACGGTAAGTTTTCTATGTTAAACCATTACACCATTGAAAAACTGGTTACGTTTGCAATTGAAAGAAAAATGACTATAGTTGAAGAAGTAATGGCCCCTAAACTATGTTCTGGGATGAAAGTTACAGCTTCAGTAAAATCCGTTTGCAAATCGGAGTGATAGATTAGAATCTAGAGCCAACGGTAAGTTTTCTATGTTAAACCATTACACCATTGAAAAACTGGTTACGTTTGCAATTGAAAGAAAAATGACTATAGTTGAAGAAGTAATGGCCCCTAACCTATGTTCTGGGATGAAAGTTACAGCTTCAGTGTAATCCGTTTGCAAATCGGAGTGATAGATTAGAATCTAGAGCCAACGGTAAGTTTTCTATGTTAAACCATTACACCATTGAAAAACTGGTTACGTTTGCAATTGAAAGAAAAATGACTATAGTTGAAGAAGTAATGGCCCCTAAACTATGTTCTGGGATGAAAGTTACAGCTTCAGTGAAATCCGTTTGCAAATCGGAGTGATAGATTAGAATCTAGAGCCAATGGTAAGTTTTCTATGTTAAACCATTACACCATTGAAAAACTGGTTACGATGGCGCAATTGAAAGAAAAATGACTATAGTTGAAGAAGTAATGGCCCCTAAACTATGTTCTGGGATGAAAGTTACAGCTTCAGTGAAATCCGTTTGCAAATCGGAGTGATAGATTAGAATCTAGAGCCAACGGTAAGTTTTCTATGTTAAACCATTACACCATTGAAAAACTGGTTACGTTTGCAATTGAAAGAAAAATGACTATAGTTGAAGAAGTAATGGCCCCTAAACTATGTTCTGGGATGAAAGTTACAGCTTCAGTGAAATCCGTTTGCAAATCGGAGTGATAGATTAGAATCTAGAGCCAACGGTAAGTTTTCTATGTTAAACCATTACACCATTGAAAAACTGGTTACGTTTGCAATTGAAAGAAAAATGACTATAGTTGAAGAAGTAATGGCCCCTAAACTATGTTCTGGGATGAAAGTTACAGCTTCAGTGAAATCCGTTTGCAAATCGGAGTGATAGATTAGAATCTAGAGCCAACGGTAAGTTTTCTATGTTAAACCATTACACCATTGAAAAACTGGTTACGTTTGCAATTGAAAGAAAAATGACTATAGTTGAAGAAGTAATGGCCCCTAAACTATGTTCTGGGATGAAAGTTACAGCTTCAGTGAAATCCGTTTGCAAATCGGAGTGATAGATTAGAATCTAAAGCCAATGGTAAGTTTTCTATGTTAAACCATTACACCATTGAAAAACTGGTTACGATGGCGCAATTGAAAGAAAAATGACTATAGTTGAAGAAGTAATGGCCCCTAAACTATGTTCTGGGATGAAAGTTACAGCTTCAGTGAAATCCGTTTGCAAATCGGAGTGATAGATTAGAATCTAGAGCCAACGGTAAGTTTTCTATGTTAAACCATTACACCATTGAAAAACTGGTTACGTTTGCAATTGAAAGAAAAATGACTATAGTTGAAGAAGTAATGGCCCCTAAACTATGTTCTGGGATGAAAGTTACAGCTTCAGTGAAATCCGTTTGCAAATCGGAGTTTGCAAATCGGAGTTTGGAAATCCGTTTGCAAATCGGAGTGATAGATTAGAATCTAGAGCCAACGGTAAGTTTTCTATGTTAAACCATTACACCATTGAAAAACTGGTTACGTTTGCAATTGAAAGAAAATTGACTATAGTTGAAGAAGTAATGGCCCCTAAACTTTGTTCTGGGATGAAAGTTACAGCTTCAGTGAAATCCGTTTGCAAATCGGAGTGATAGATTAGAATCTAGAGCCAACGGTAAGTTTTCTATGTTAAACCATTACACCATTGAAAAACTGGTTACGTTTGCAATTGAAAGAAAAATGACTATAGTTGAAGAAGTAATGGCCCCTAAACTATGTTCTGGGATGAAAGTTACAGCTTCAGTGAAATCCGTTTGCAAATCGGAGTGATAGATTAGAATCTAGAGCCAACGGTAAGTTTTCTATGTTAAACCATTACACCATTGAAAAACTGGTTACGTTTGCAATTGAAAGAAAATTGACTATAGTTGAAGAAGTAATGGCCCCTAAACTTTGTTCTGGGATGAAAGTTACAGCTTCAGTGAAATCCGTTTGCAAATCGGAGTGATAGATTAGAATCTAGAGCCAACGGTAAGTTTTCTATGTTAAACCATTACACCATTGAAAAACTGGTTACGTTCGCAATTGAAAGAAAAATGACTATAGTTGAAGAAGTAATGGCCCCTAAACTATGTTCTGGGATGAAAGTTACAGCTTCAGTGAAATCCGTTTGCAAATCGGAGTGATAGATTAGAATCTAGAGCCAACGGTAAGTTTTCTATGTTAAACCATTACACCATTGAAAAACTGGTTACGTTTGCAATTGAAAGAAAAATGACTATAGTTGAAGAAGTAATGGCCCCTAAACTATGTTCTGGGATGAAAGTTACAGCTTCAGTGAAATCCGTTTGCAAATCGGAGTGATAGATTAGAATCTAGAGCCAACGGTAAGTTTTCTATGTTAAACTATTACACCATTGAAAAACTGGTTACGTTTGCAATTGAAAGAAAAATGACTATAGTTGAAGAAGTAATGGCCCCTAAACTATGTTCTGGGATGAAAGTTACAGCTTCAGTGAAATCCGTTTGCAAATCGGAGTGATAGATTAGAATCTAGAGCCAACGGTAAGTTTTCTATGTTAAACCATTACACCATTGAAAAACTGGTTACGTTTGCAATTGAAAGAAAAATGACTATAGTTGAAGAAGTAATGGCCCCTAAACTATGTTCTGGGATGAAAGTTACAGCTTCAGTGAAATCCGTTTGCAAATCGGAGTGATAGATTAGAATCTAGAGCCAACGGTAAGTTTTCTATGTTAAACCATTACACCATTTAAAAACTGGTTACGTTTGCAATTGAAAGAAAAATGACTATAGTTGAAGAAGTAATGGCCCCTAAACTATGTTCTGGGATGAAAGTTACAGCTTCAGTGAAATCCGTTTGCAAATCGGAGTGATAGATTAGAATCTAGAGCCAACGGTAAGTTTTCTATGTTAAACCATTACACCATTGAAAAACTGGTTACGATGGCGCAATTGAAAGAAAAATGACTATAGTTGAAGAAGTAATGGCCCCTAAATTATGTTCTGGGATGAAAGTTACAGCTTCAGTGAAATCCGTTTGCAAATCGGAGTGATAGATTAGAATCTAGAGCCAACGGTAAGTTTTCTATGTTAAACCATTACACCATTGAAAAACTGGTTACGTTTGCAATTGAAAGAAAAATGACTATAGTTGAAGAAGTAATGGCCCCTAAACTATGTTCTGGGATGAAAGTTACAGCTTCAGTGAAATCTGTTTGCAAATCGGAGTGATAGATTAGAATCTAGAGCCAACGGAAGTTTTCTATGTTAAACCATTACACCATTGAAAAACTGGTTACGTTTGCAATTAAAAGAAAAATGACTATAGTTGAAGAAGTAATGGCCCCTAACCTATGTTCTGGGATGAAAGTTACAGCTTCAGTGAAATCCGTTTGCAAATCGGAGTGATAGATTAGAATCTAGAGCCAACGGTAATGTTAAACCATTACACCATTGAAAAACTGGTTACGTTTGCAATTGAAAGAAGAATGACTATAGTTGAAGAAGTAATGGCCCCTAAACTATGTTCTGGGATGAAAGTTACAGCTTCAGTGAAATCCGTTTGCAAATCGGAGTGATAGATTAGAATCTAGAGCCAACGGTAAGTTTTCTATGTTAAACCATTACACCATTGAAAAACTGGTTACGATGGCGCAATTGAATGAAAAATGACTATAGTTGAAGAAGTAATGGCCCCTAAACTATGTTCTGGGATGAAAGTTACAGCTTCAGTGAAATCCGTTTGCAAATCGGAGTTTGCAAATCGGAGTTTGGAAATCCGTTTGCAAATCGGAGTGATAGATTAGAATCTAGAGCCAACGGTAAGTTTTCTATGTTAAACCATTACACCATTGAAAAACTGGTTACGTTTGCAATTGAAAGAAAAATGACTATAGTTGAAGAAGTAATGGCCCCTAAACTATGTTCTGGGATGAAAGTTACAGCTTCAGTGAAATCCGTTTGCAAATCGGAGTGATAGATTAGAATCTAGAGCCAACGGTAAGTTTTCTATGTTAAACCATTACACCATTGAAAAACTGGTTACGTTTGCAATTGAAAGAAAAATGACTATAGTTGAAGAAGTAATGGCCCCTAAACTATGTTCTGGGATGAAAGTTACAGCTTCAGTGAAATCCGTTTGCAAATCGGAGTGATAGATTAGAATCTAGGGCCAACGGTAAGTTTTCTATGTTAAACCATTACACCATTGAAAAACTGGTTACGTTTGCAATTGAAAGAAAAATGACTATAGTTGAAGAAGTAATGGCCCCTAAACTATGTTCTGGGATGAAAGTTACAGCTTCAGTGAAATCCGTTTGCAAATCGGAGTGATAGATTAGAATCTAGAGCCAACGGTAAGTTTTCTATGTTAAACCATTGCACCATTGAAAAACTGGTTACGTTTGCAATTGAAAGAAAAATGACTAAAGTTGAAGAAGTAATGGCCCCTAAACTATGTTCTGGGATGAAAGTTACAGCTTCAGTGAAATCCGTTTGCAATTCGGAGTGATAGATTAGAATCTAGAGCCAACGGTAAGTTTTCTATGTTAAACCATTACACCATTGAAAAACTGGTTACGTTTGCAATTGAAAGAAAAATGACTATAGTTGAAGAAGTAATGGCCCCTAAACTATGTTCTGGGATGAAAGTTACAGCTTCAGTGAAATCCGTTTGCAAATCGGAGTGATAGATTAGAATCTAGAGCCAACGGTAAGTTTTCTATGTTAAACCATTACACCATTGAAAAACTGGTTACGTTTGCAATTGAAAGAAAAATGACTATAGTTGAAGAAGTAATGGCCCCTAAACTATGTTCTGGGATGAAAGTTACAGCTTCAGTGAAATCCGTTTGCAAATCGGAGTTTGCAAATCGGAGTTTGGAAATCCGTTTGCAAATCGGAGTGATAGATTAGAATCTAGAGCCAACGGTAAGTTTTCTATGTTAAACCATTACACCATTGAAAAACTGGTTACGTTTGCAATTGAAAGAAAAATGACTATAGTTGAAGAAGTAATGGCCCCTAAACTATGTTCTGGGATAAAAGTTACAGCTTCAGTGAAATCCGTTTTCAAATCGGAGTGATAGATTAGAATCTAGAGCCAACGGTAAGTTTTCTATGTTAAACCATTACACCATTGAAAAACTGGTTACGTTTGCAATTGAAAGAAAAATGACTATAGTTGAAGAAGTAATGGCCCCTAAACTATGTTCTGGGATGAAAGTTACAGCTTCAGTGAAATCCGTTTGCAAATTGGAGTGATAAATTAGAATCTAGAGCCAACAGTAAGTTTTCTATGTTAAACCATTACACCATTGAAAAACTGGTTACGTTTGCAATTGAAAGAAAAATGACTATAGTTGAAGAAGTAATGGCCCCTAAACTATGTTCTGGGATGAAAGTTACAGCTTCAGTGAAATCTGTTTGCAAATCGGAGTGATAGATTAGAATCTAGAGCCAACGGTAAGTTTTCTATGTTAAACCATTACACCATTGAAAAACTGGTTACGTTTGCAATTGAAAGAAAAATGACTATAGTTGAAGAAGTAATGGCCCCTAAACTATGTTCTGGGATGAAAGTTACAGCTTCAGTGAAATCTGTTTGCAAATCGGAGTGATAGATTAGAATCTAGAGCCAACGGTAAGTTTTCTATGTTAAACCATTACACCATTGAAAAACTGGTTACGTTTGCAATTGAAAGAAAAATGACTATAGTTGAAGAAGTAATGGCCCCTAAACTATGTTCTGGGATGAAAGTTACAGCTTCAGTGAAATCCGTTTGCAAATCGGAGTGATAGATTAGAATCTAGAGCCAACGGTAAGTTTTCTATGTTAAACCATTACACCATTGAAAAACTGGTTACGTTTGCAATTGAAAGAAAAATGACTATAGTTGAAGAAGTAATGGCCCCTAAACTATGTTCTGGGATGAAAGTTACAGCTTCAGTGAAATCCGTTTGCAAATCGGTGTGATAGATTAGAATCTAGAGCCAACGGTAATGTTAAACCATTACACCATTGAAAAACTGGTTACGTTTGCAATTGAAAGAAGAATGACTATAGTTGAAGAAGTAATGGCCCCTAAACTATGTTCTGGGATGAAAGTTACAGCTTCAGTGAAATCCGTTTGCAAATCGGAGTGATAGATTAGAATCTAGAGCCAACGGTAAGTTTTCTATGTTAAACCATTACACCATTGAAAAACTGGTTACGATGGCGCAATTGAATGAAAAATGACTATAGTTGAAGAAGTAATAGCCCCTAAACTATGTTCTGGGATGAAAGTTACAGCTTCAGTGAAATCCGTTTGCAAATCGGAGTTTGCAAATCGGAGTTTGGAAATCCGTTTGCAAATCGGAGTGATAGATTAGAATCTAGACCCAACGGTAAGTTTTCTATGTTAAACCATTACACCATTGAAAAACTGGTTAGGTTTGCAATTGAAAGAAAAATGACTATAGTTGAAGAAGTAATGGCCCCTAAACTATGTTCTGGGATGAAAGTTACAGCTTCAGTGAAATCCGTTTGCAAATCGGAGTGATAGATTAGAATCTAGAGCCAACGGTAAGTTTTCTATGTTAAACCATTACACCATTGAAAAACTGGTTACGTTTGCAATTGAAAGAAAAATGACTATAGTTGAAGAAGTAATGGCCCCTAAACTATGTTCTGGGATGAAAGTTACAGCTTCAGTGAAATCTGTTTGCAAATTGGAGTGATAGATTAGAATCTAGAGCCAACGGTAAGTTTTCTATGTTAAACCATTACACCATTGAAAAACTGGTTACGTTTGCAATTGAAAGAAAAATGACTATAGTTGAAGAAGTAATGGCCCCTAAACTATGTTCTGGGATGAAAGTTACAGCTTCAGTGAAATCCGTTTGCAAATCGGAGTGATAGATTAGAATCTAGAGCCAACGGTAAGTTTTCTATGTTAAACCATTACACCATTGAAAAACTGGTTACGTTTGCAATTGAAAGAAAAATGACTATAGTTGAAGAAGTAATGGCCCCTAAACTATGTTCTGGGATGAAAGTTACAGCTTCAGTGAAATCCGTTTGCAAATCGGAGTGATAGATTAGAATCTAGAGCCAACGGTAAGTTTTCTATGTTAAACAATTACACCATTGAAAAACTGGTTACGTTTGCAATTGAAAGAAAAATGACTATAGTTGAAGAAGTAATGGCCCCTAAACTATGTTCTGGGATGAAAGTTACAGCTTCAGTGAAATCCGTTTGCAAATCGGAGTGATAGATTAGAATCTAGAGCTAACGGAAAGTTTTCTATGTTAAACAATTACACCATTGAAAAACTGGTTACGTTTGCAATTGAAAGAAAAATGACTATAGTTGAAGAAGTAATGGCCCCTAAACTATGTTCTGGGATGAAAGTTACAGCTTCAGTGAAATCCGTTTGCAAATCGGAGTGATAGATGAGAATCTAGAGCCAACGGTAAGTTTTCTATGTTAAACCATTACACCATTGAAAAACTGGTTACGTTTGCAATTGAAAGAAAAATGACTATAGTTGAAGAAGTAATGGCCCCTAAACTATGTTCTGGGATGAAAGTTACAGCTTCAGTGAAATCCGTTTGCAAATCGGAGTGATAGATTAGAATCTAGAGCCAACGGTAAGTTTTCTATGTTAAACCATTACACCATTGAAAAACTGGTTACGTTTGCAATTGAAAGAAAAATGACTATAGTTGAAGAAGTAATGGCCCCTAAACTATGTTCTGGGATGAAAGTTACAGCTTCAGTGAAATCCGTTTGCAAATCGGAGTGATAGATTAGAATCTAGAGCCAACGGTAAGTTTTCTATGTTAAACCATTACACCATTGAAAAACTGGTTACGTTTGCAATTGAAAGAAAAATGACTATAGTTGAAGAAGTAATGGCCCCTAAACTATGTTCTGGGATGAAAGTTACAGCTTCAGTGAAATCCGTTTGCAAATCGGAGTGATAGATTAGAATCTAGAGCCAACGGTAAGTTTTCTATGTTAAACCATTACACCATTGAAAAACTGGTTACGTTTGCAATTGAAAGAAAAATGACTATAGTTGAAGAAGTAATGGCCCCTAAACTATGTTCCGGGATGAAAGTTACAGCTTCAGTGAAATCCGTTTGCAAATCGGAGTTTGGAAATCCGTTTGCAAATCGGAGTGATAGATTAGAATCTAGAGCCAACGGTAAGTTTTCTATGTTAAACCATTACACCATTGAAAAACTGGTTACGTTTGCAATTGAAAGAAAAATGACTATAGTTGAAGAAATAATGGCCCCTAAACTATGTTCTAGGATGAAAGTTACAGCTTCTGTGAAATCCGTTTGCAAATCGGAGTGATAGATTAGAATCTAGAGCCAACGGTAAGTTTTCTATGTTAAACCATTACACCATTGAAAAACTGGTTACGTTTGCAATTGAAAGAAAAATGACTATAGTTGAAGAAGTAATGGCCCCTAAACTATGTTCTGGGATGAAAGTTACAGCTTCAGTGAAATCCGTTTGCAAATCGGAGTGATAGATTAGAATCTAGGGCCAACGGTAAGTTTTCTATGTTAAACCATTACACCATTGAAAAACTGGTTACGTTTGCAATTGAAAGAAAAATGACTATAGTTGAAGAAGTAATGGCCCCTAAACTTTGTTCTGGGATGAAAGTTACAGCTTCAGTGAAATCCGTTTGCAAATCGGAGTGATAGATTAGAATCTAGAGCCAACGGTAAGTTTTCTATGTTAAACCATTACACCATTGAAAAACTGGTTATGTTTGCAATTGAAAGAAAAATGACTATAGTTGAAGAAGTAATGGCCCCTAACCTATGTTCTGGGATGAAAGTTACAGCTTCAGTGAAATCCGTTTGCAAATCGGAGTGATAGATTAGAATCTAGAGCCAACGGTAAGTTTTCTATGTTAAACCATTACACCATTGAAAAACTGGTTACGTTTGCAATTGAAAGAAAAATGACTATAGTTGAAGAAGTAATGGCCCCTAAACTATGTTCTGGGATGAAAGTTACAGCTTCAGTGAAATCCGTTTGCAAATCGGAGTGATAGATTAGAATCTAGAGCCAACGGTAAGTTTTCTATGTTAAACCATTACACCATTGAAAAACTGGTTACGATGGCGCAATTGAAAGAAAAATGACTATAGTTGAAGAAGTAATGGCCCCTAAATTATGTTCTGGGATGAAAGTTACAGCTTCAGTGAAATCCGTTTGCAAATCGGAGTGATAGATTAGAATCTAGAGCCAACGGTAAGTTTTCTATGTTAAACCATTACACCATTGAAAAACTGGTTACGTTTGCAATTGAAAGAAAAATGACTATAGTTGAAGAAGTAATGGCCCCTAAACTATGTTCTGGGATGAAAGTTACAGCTTCAGTGAAATCTGTTTGCAAATCGGAGTGATAGATTAGAATCTAGAGCCAACGGTAAGTTTTCTATGTTAAACCATTACACCATTGAAAAACTGGTTACGTTTGCAATTGAAAGAAAAATGACTATAGTTGAAGAAGTAATGGCCCCTAAGCTATGTTCTGGGATGAAAGTTACAGCTTCAGTGAAATCCGTTTGCAAATCGGAGTGATAGATTAGAATCTAGAGCCAACGGTAATGTTAAACCATTACACCATTGAAAAACTGGTTACGTTTGCAATTGAAAGAAGAATGACTATAGTTGAAGAAGTAATGGCCCCTAAACTATGTTCTGGGATGAAAGTTACAGCTTCAGTGAAATCCGTTTGCAAATCGGAGTGATAGATTAGAATCTAGAGCCAACGGTAAGTTTTCTATGTTAAACCATTACACCATTGAAAAACTGGTTACGATGGCGCAATTGAATGAAAAATGACTATAGTTGAAGAAGTAATGGCCCCTAAACTATGTTCTGGGATGAAAGTTACAGCTTCAGTGAAATCCGTTTGCAAATCGGAGTTTGCAAATCGGAGTTTGGAAATCCGTTTGCAAATCGGAGTGATAGATTAGAATCTAGAGCCAACGGTAAGTTTTCTATGTTAAACCATTACACCATTGAAAAACTGGTTACGTTTGCAATTGAAAGAAAAATGACTATAGTTGAAGAAGTAATGGCCCCTAAACTATGTTCTGGGATGAAAGTTACAGCTTCAGTGAAATCCGTTTGCAAATCGGAGTGATAGATTAGAATCTAGAGCCAACGGTAAGTTTTCTATGTTAAACCATTACACCATTGAAAAACTGGTTACGTTTGCAATTGAAAGAAAAATGACTATAGTTGAAGAAGTAATGGCCCCTAAACTATGTTCTGGGATGAAAGTTACAGCTTCAGTGAAATCCGTTTGCAAATCAGAGTGATAGATTAGAATCTAGGGCCAACGGTAAGTTTTCTATGTTAAACCATTACACCATTGACAAACTGGTTACGTTTGCAATTGAAAGAAAAATGACTATAGTTGAAGAAGTAATGGCCCCTAAACTATGTTCTGGGATGAAAGTTACAGCTTCAGTGAAATCCGTTTGCAAATCGGAGTGATAGATTAGAATCTAGAGCCAACGGTAAGTTTTCTATGTTAAACCATTACACCATTGAAAAACTGGTTACGTTTGCAATTGAAAGAAAAATGACTATAGTTGAAGAAGTAATGGCCCCTAAACTATGTTCTGGGATGAAAGTTACAGCTTCAGTGAAATCCGTTTGCAAATCGGAGTGATAGATTAGAATCTAGAGCCAACGGTAAGTTTTCTATGTTAAACCATTACACCATTGAAAAACTGGTTACGTTTGCAATTGAAAGAAAAATGACTATAGTTGAAGAAGTAATGGCCCCTAAACTATGTTCTGGGATGAAAGTTACAGCTTCAGTGAAATCCGTTTGCAAATCGGAGTTTGCAAATCGGAGTTTGGAAATCCGTTTGCAAATCGGAGTGATAGATTAGAATCTAGAGCCAACGGTAAGTTTTCTATGTTAAACCATTACAGCATTGTAAAACTGGTTACGTTTGCAATTGAAAGAAAAATGACTATAGTTGAAGAAGTAATGGCCCCTAAACTATGTTCTGGGATAAAAGTTACAGCTTCAGTGAAATCCGTTTGCAAATCGGAGTGATAGATTAGAATCTAGAGCCAACGGTAAGTTTTCTATGTTAAACCATTACACCATTGAAAAACTGGTTACGTTTGCAATTGAAAGAAAAATGACTATAGTTGAAGAAGTAATGGCCCCTAAACTATGTTCTGGGATGAAAGTTACAGCTTCAGTGAAATCCGTTTGCAAATTGGAGTGATAAATTAGAATCTAGAGCCAACAGTAAGTTTTCTATGTTAAACCATTACACCATTGAAAAACTGGTTACGTTTGCAATTGAAAGAAAAATGACTATAGTTGAAGAAGTAATGGCCCCTAAACTATGTTCTGGGATGAAAGTTACAGCTTCAGTGAAATCCGTTTGCAAATCGGAGTGATAGATTAGAATCTAGAGCCAACGGTAAGTTTTCTATGTTAAACCATTACACCATTGAAAAACTGGTTACGTTTGCAATTGAAAGAAAAATGACTATAGTTGAAGAAGTAATGGCCCCCTAAACTTTGTTCTGGGATGAAAGTTACAGCTTCAGTGAAATCCGTTTGCAAATCGGAGTGATAGATTAGAATCTAGAGCCAACGGTAAGTTTTCTATGTTAAACCATTACACCATTGAAAAACTGGTTACGTTTGCAATTGAAAGAAAAATGACTATAGTTGAAGAAGTAATGGCCCCTAAACTATGTTCTGGGATGAAAGTTACAGCTTCAGTGAAATCCGTTTGCAAATCGGAGTGATAGATTAGAATCTAGAGCCAACGGTAAGTTTTCTATGTTAAACCATTACACCATTGAAAAACTGGTTACGTTTGCAATTGAAAGAAAAATGACTATAGTTGAAGAAGTAATGGCCCCTAAACTATGTTCTGGGATGAAAGTTACAGCTTCAGTGAAATCCGTTTGCAAATCGGAGTGATAGATTAGAATCTAGAGCCAACGGTAAGTTTTCTATGTTAAACCATTACACCATTGAAAAACTGGTTACGTTTGCAATTGAAAGAAAAATGACTATAGTTGAAGAAGTAATGGCCCCTAAACTATGTTCTGGGATGAAAGTTACAGCTTCAGTGAAATCCGTTTGCAAATCGGAGTGATAGATTAGAATCTAGAGCCAACGGTAAGTTTTCTATGTTAAACCATTACACCATTGAAAAACTGGTTACGTTTGCAATTGAAAGAAAAATGACTATAGTTGAAGAAGTAATGGCCCCTAAACTATGTTCTGGGATGAAAGTTACAGCTTCAGTGAAATCCGTTTGCAAATCGGAGTGATAGATTAGAATCTAGAGCCAACGGTAAGTTTTCTATGTTAAACCATTACACCATTGAAAAACTGGTTACGTTTGCAATTGAAAGAAAAATGACTATAGTTGAAGAAGTAATAGCCCCTAAACTATGTTCTGGGATGAAAGTTACAGCTTCAGTGAAATCCGTTTGCAAATCGGAGTGATAGATTAGAATCTAGAGCCAACGGTAAGTTTTCTATGTTAAACCATTACACCATTGAAAAACTGGTTACGTTTGCAATTGAAAGAAAAATGACTATAGTTGAAGAAGTAATGGCCCCTAAACTATGTTCTGGGATGAAAGTTACAGCTTCAGTGAAATCCGTTTGCAAATCGGAGTGATAGATTAGAATCTAGAGCCAACGGTAAGTTTTCTATGTTAAACCATTACACCATTGAAAAACTGGTTACGTTTGCAATTGAAAGAAAAATGACTATAGTTGAAGAAATAATGGCCCCTAACCTATGTTCTGGGATGAAAGTTACAGCTTCAGAGAAATCCGTTTGCAAATCGGAGTGATAGATTAGAATCTAGAGCCAACGGTAAGTTTTCTATGTTAAACCATTACACCATTGAAAAACTGGTTACGTTTGCAATTGAAAGAAAAATGACTATAGTTGAAGAAGTAATGGCCCCTAAACTATGTTCTGGGATGAAAGTTACAGCTTCAGTGAAATCCGTTTGCAAATCGGAGTGATAGATTAGAATCTAGAGCCAACGGTAAGTTTTCTATGTTAAACCATTACACCATTGAAAAACTGGTTACGTTTGCAATTGAAAGAAAAATGACTATAGTTGAAGAAGTAATGGCCCCTAAACTTTGTTCTGGGATGAAAGTTACAGCTTCAGTGAAATCCGTTTGCAAATCGGAGTGATAGATTAGAATCTAGAGCCAACGGTAAGTTTTCTATGTTAAACCATTACACCATTGAAAAACTGGTTACGTTTGCAATTGAAAGAAAAATGACTATAGTTGAAGAAGTAATGGCCCCTAAACTATGTTCTGGGATGAAAGTTACAGCTTCAGTGAAATCCGTTTGCAAATCGTAGTGATAGATTAGAATCTAGAGCCAACGGTAAGTTTTCTATGTTAAACCATTACACCATTGAAAAACTGGTTACGTTTGCAATTGAAAGAAAAATGACTATAGTTGAAGAAGTAATGGCCCCTAAACTATGTTCTGGGATGAAAGTTACAGCTTCAGTGAAATCCGTTTGCAAATCGGAGTGATAGATTAGAATCTAGAGCCAACGGTAAGTTTTCTATGTTAAACCATTACACCATTGAAAAACTGGTTACGTTTGCAATTGAAAGAAAAATGACTATAGTTGAAGAAGTAATGGCCCCTAAACTATGTTCTGGGATGAAAGTTACAGCTTCAGTGAAATCCGTTTGCAAATCGGAGTGATAGATTAGAATCTAGAGCCAACGGTAAGTTTTCTATGTTAAACCATTACACCATTGAAAAAATGGTTACGTTTGCAATTGAAAGAAAAATGACTATAGTTGAAGAAGTAATGGCCCCTAAACTATGTTCTGGGATGAAAGTTACAGCTTCAGTGAAATCCGTTTGCAAATCGGAGTGATAGATTAGAATCTAGAGCCAACGGTAAGTTTTCTATGTTAAACCATTACACCATTGAAAAACTGGTTACGTTTGCAATTGAAAGAAAAATGACTATAGTTGAAGAAGTAATGGCCCCTAAACTATGTTCTGGGATGAAAGTTACAGCTTCAGTGAAATCCGTTTGCAAATCGGAGTGATAGATTAGAATCTAGAGCCAACGGTAAGTTTTCTATGTTAAACCATTACACCATTGAAAAACTGGTTACGTTTGCAATTGAAAGAAAAATGACTATAGTTGAAGAAGTAATGGCCCCTAAACTATGTTCTGGGATGAAAGTTACAGCTTCAGTGAAATCCGTTGGCAAATCGGAGTGATAGATTAGAATCTAGAGCCAACGGTAAGTTTTCTATGTTAAACCATTACACCATTGAAAAACTGGTTACGTTTGCAATTGAAAGAAAAATGACTATAGTTGAAGAAGTAATGGCCCCTAAACTATGTTCTGGGATGAAAGTTACAGCTTCAGTAAAATCCGTTTGCAAATCGGAGTGATAGATTAGAATCTAGAGCCAACGGTAAGTTTTCTATGTTAAACCATTACACCATTGAAAAACTGGTTACGTTTGCAATTGAAAGAAAAATGACTATAGTTGAAGAAGTAATGGCCCCTAAACTATGTTCTGGGATGAAAGTTACAGCTTCAGTGAAATCCGTTTGCAAATCGGAGTGATAGATTAGAATCTAGAGCCAACGGTAAGTTTTCTATGTTAAACCATTACACCATTGAAAAACTGGTTACGTTTGCAATTGAAAGAAAAATGACTATAGTTGAAGAAGTAATGGCCCCTAAACTATGTTCTGGGATGAAAGTTACAGCTTCAGTGAAATCCGTTTGCAAATCGGAGTGATAGATTAGAATCTAGAGCCAACGGTAAGTTTTCTATGTTAAACCATTACACCATTGAAAAACTGGTTACGTTTGCAATTGAAAGAAAAATGACTATAGTTGAAGAAGTAATGGCCCCTAAACTATGTTCTGGGATGAAAGTTACAGCTTCAGTGAAATCCGTTTGCAAATCGGAGTGATAGATTAGAATCTAGAGCCAACGGTAAGTTTTCTATGTTAAACCATTACACCATTGAAAAACTGGTTACGTTTGCAATTGAAAGAAAAATGACTATAGTTGAAGAAGTAATGGCCCCTAAACTATGTTCTGGGATGAAAGTTACAGCTTCAGTGAAATCCGTTTGCAAATCGGAGTGATAGATTAGAATCTAGAGCCAACGGTAAGTTTTCTATGTTAAACCATTACACCATTGAAAAACTGGTTACGTTTGCAATTGAAAGAAAAATGACTATAGTTGAAGAAGTAATGGCCCCTAAACTATGTTCTGGGATGAAAGTTACAGCTTCAGTGAAATCCGTTTGCAAATCGGAGTGATAGATTAGAATCTAGAGCCAACGGTAAGTTTTCTATGTTAAACCATTACACCATTGAAAAACTGGTTACGTTTGCAATTGAAAGAAAAATGACTATAGTTGAAGAAGTAATGGCCCCTAAACTATGTTCTGGGATGAAAGTTACAGCTTCAGTGAAATCCGTTTGCAAATCGGAGTGATAGATTAGAATCTAGAGCTAACGGTAAGTTTTCTATGTTAAACCATTACACCATTGAAAAACTGGTTACGTTTGCAATTGAAAGAAAAATGACTATAGTTGAAGAAGTAATGGCCCCTAAACTATGTTCTGGGATGAAAGTTACAGCTTCAGTGAAATCCGTTTGCAAATCGGAGTGATAGATTAGAATCTAGAGCCAACGGTAAGTTTTCTATGTTAAACCATTACACCATTGAAAAACTGGTTACGTTTGCAATTGAAAGAAAAATGACTATAGTTGAAGAAGTAATGGCCCCTAAACTATGTTCTGGGATGAAAGTTACAGCTTCAGTGAAATCCGTTTGCAAATCGGAGTGATAGATTAGAATCTAGAGCCAACGGTAAGTTTTCTATGTTAAACCATTACACCATTGAAAAAGTGGTTACGTTTGCAATTGAAAGAAAAATGACTATAGTTGAAGATGTAATGGCCCCTAAACTATGTTCTGGGATGAAAGTTACAGCTTCAGTTAAATCCGTTTGCAAATCGGAGTGATAGATTAGAATCTAGAGCCAACGGTAAGTTTTCTATGTTAAACCATTACACCATTGAAAAACTGGTTACGTTTGCAATTGAAAGAAAAATGACTATAGTTGAAGAAGTAATGGCCCCTAAACTATGTTCTGGGATGAAAGTTACAGCTTCAGTGAAATCCGTTTGCAAATCGGAGTGATAGATTAGAATCTAGAGCCAACGGTAAGTTTTCTATGTTAAACCATTACACCATTGAAAAACTGGTTACGTTTGCAATTGAAAGAAAAATGACTATAGTTGAAGAAGTAATGGCCCCTAAACTATGTTCTGGGATGAAAGTTACAGCTTCAGTAAAATCCGTTTGCAAATCGGAGTGATGGATTAGAATCTAGAGCCAACGGTAAGTTTTCTATGTTAAACCATTACACCATTGAAAAACTGGTTACGTTTGCAATTGAAAGAAAAATGACTATAGTTGAAGAAGTAATGGCCCCTAACCTATGTTCTGGGATGAAAGTTACAGCTTCAGTGAAATCCGTTTGTAAATCGGAGTGATAGATTAGAATCTAGAGCCAACGGTAAGTTTTCTATGTTAAACCATTACACCATTGAAAAACTGGTTACGATGGCGCAATTGAAAGAAAAATGACTATAGTTAAAGAAGTAATGGCCCCTAAACTATGTTCTGGGATGAAAGTTACAGCTTCAGTGAAATCCGTTTGCAAATCGGAGTGATAGATTAGAATCTAGAGCCAACGGTAAGTTTTCTATGTTAAACCATTACACCATTGAAAAACTGGTTACGTTTGCAATTGAAAGAAAAATGACTATAGTTGAAGAAGTAATGGCCCCTAAACTATGTTCTGGGATGAAAGTTACAGCTTCAGTGAAATCCGTTTGCAAATCGGAGTGATAGATTAGAATCTAGAGCCAACGGTAAGTTTTCTATGTTAAACCATTACACCATTGAAAAACTGGTTACGTTTGCAATTGAAAGAAAAATGACTATAGTTGAAGAAGTAATGGCCCCTAAACTATGTTCTTGGATGAAAGTTACAGCTTCAGTGAAATCCGTTTGCAAATCGGAGTGATAGATTAGAATCTAGAGCCAACGGTAAGTTTTCTATGTTAAACCATTACACCATTGAAAAACTGGTTACGTTTGCAATTGAAAGAAAAATGACTATAGTTGAAGAAGTAATGGCCCCTAAACTATGTTCTGGGATGAAAGTTACAGCTTCAGTAAAATCCGTTTGCAAATCGGAGTGATAGATTAGAATCTAGAGCCAACGGTAAGTTTTCTATGTTAAACCATTACACCATTGAAAAACTGGTTACGTTTGCAATTGAAAGAAAAATGACTATAGTTGAAGAAGTAATGGCCCCTAACCTATGTTCTGGGATGAAAGTTACAGCTTCAGTGAAATCCGTTTGCAAATCGGAGTGATAGATTAGAATCTAGAGCCAACGGTAAGTTTTCTATGTTAAACCATTACACCATTGAAAAACTGGTTACGTTTGCAATTGAAAGAAAAATGACTATAGTTGAAGAAGTAATGGCCCCTAAATTTTGTTCTGGGATGAAAGTTACAGCTTCAGTGAAATCCGTTTGCAAATCGGAGTGATAGATTAGAATCTAGAGCCAACGGTAAGTTTTCTATGTTAAACCATTACACCATTGAAAAACTGGTTACGTTTGCAATTGAAAGAAAAATTACTATAGTTGAAGAAGTAATGGCCCCTAAACTATGTTCTGGGATGAAAGTTACAGCTTCAGTAAAATCCGTTTGCAAATCGGAGTGATAGATTAGAATCTAGAGCCAACGGTAAGTTTTCTATGTTAAACCATTACACCATTGAAAAACTGGTTACGATGGCGCAATTGAAAGAAAAATGACTATAGTTGAAGAAGTAATGGCCCCTAAACTATGTTCTGGGATGAAAGTTACAGCTTCAGTGAAATCCGTTTGCAAATCGGAGTGATAGATTAGAATCTAGAGCCAACGGTAAGTTTTCTATGTTAAACCATTACACCATTGAAAAACTGGTTACGTTTGCAATTGAAAGAAAAATGACTATAGTTGAAGAAGTAATGGCCCCTAACCTATGTTCTGGGAGGAAAGTTACAGCTTCAGTGAAATCCGTTTGCAAATCGGAGTGATAGATTAGAATCTAGAGCCAACGGTAAGTTTTCTATGTTAAACCATTACACCATTGAAAAACTGGTTACGTTTGCAATTGAAAGAAAAATGACTATAGTTGAAGAAGTAATGGCCCCTAAACTTTGTTCTGGGATGAAAGTTACAGCTTCAGTGAAATCCGTTTGCAAATCGGAGTGATAGATTAGAATCTAGAGCCAACGGTAAGTTTTCTATGTTAAACCATTACACCATTGAAAAACTGGTTACGTTTGCAATTGAAAGAAAAATGACTATAGTTGAAGAAGTAATGGCCCCTAAACTATGTTCTGGGATGAAAGTTACAGCTTCAGTGAAATCCGTTTGCAAATCGGAGTGATAGATTAGAATCTAGAGCCAACGGTAAGTTTTCTATGTTAAACGATTACACCATTGAAAAACTGGTTACGTTTGCAATTGAAAGAAAAATGACTATAGTTGAAGAAGTAATGGCCCCTAAACTTTGTTCTGGGATGAAAGTTACAGCTTCAGTGAAATCCGTTGGCAAATCGGAGTGATAGATTAGAATCTAGAGCCAACGGTAAGTTTTCTATGTTAAACCATTACACCATTGAAAAACTGGTTACGTTTGCAATTGAAAGAAAATTGACTATAGTTGAAGAAGTAATGGCCCCTAAACTTTGTTCTGGGATGAAAGTTACAGCTTCAGTGAAATCCGTTTGCAAATCGGAGTGATAGATTAGAATCTAGAGCAAACGGTAAGTTTTCTATGTTAAACCATTACACCATTGAAAAACTGGTTACGTTTGCAATTGAAAGAAAAATGACTATAGTTGAAGAAGTAATGGCCCCTAAACTATGTTCTGGGATGAAAGTTACAGCTTCAGTGAAATCCGTTTGCAAATCGGAGTGATAGATTAGAATCTAGCGCCAACGGTAAGTTTTCTATGTTAAACCATTACACCATTGAAAAACTGGTTACGTTTGCAATTGAAAGAAAAATGACGGGGGCGCTAGAGAGGCGCTGCAGGGAGAAGACGTGTTCCCTGTGAGCTCCTGTTTTCCAGCCAGATCGTGACACTTTTAGAAGACTGATTGGGGCACCTCGCCTGAAAGCTTGGCACCCCAGCAATGCAAAGAGCCTCTCAACAATATCCACTGAGAAGTCGTGCGACCGTGAAACCCTTGCTTTCGCCTCTCAAGTACAAGAGACCTTTCTCCAAGATGGCCGCCCAGCCTCAGCATGGAGCCAAGGCCCCGCTGCCTGCATCTCCTCAGCCGGATCAACAGGCTCCTCAGGAGCAACCACAGGGTGTCCATAGCCCGGAGCCGACCCAGAGGACCCCTCCGCAGGTAATACCTACACCGGGGCTTGCTGTAACAGGTATGACGGCGGAGGAGCTAGTAGCGCTAATGAAATCCGTATTCCGTACGGAACTCCGTACGGAACTCCGTGAAGCAGTTACGGAATTATCCCAGCAGATTGCGGAAATTGGCCAGAGGGTGAATACGTTAGAGTCCCAAGCTGACGAGATAGTGGGGGCACTTAATGTTGACAGAGAGGCCATAGATGCCCATGATGATCGCTTAGATGCCCATGAGGCCAAATTAGAGGACCTGGAGAATAGAAGCAGGCGGGCAAACATTCGCATACGTGGTCTACCTGAAGCCTGTGCAGATTTTGAGGGGGTCGCAAATAAATTGTTTAAAACTATTCTCCCCCCTGATGATGCCCCCTGATGATGCGTCAACCTTGAGAATAGTGCGGATTCACAGGGCCTTGGCCAAAACCCCGCAATCCAGATCTTCCGAGAGACATCATAGCCAAACTCTCGGCCGAAGACTTGCGCGACAAGATACTTGTAGCTGCACGTGACATCGACCAACTACCTGGGGTCCCACCTGCGGTTCAGTTATAATATGCTGACCTGGCCCCTTCTACTATTGCTAAGCGAAGGGACATGCGACCATACACACTGGCCCTCCAAAAGAAAGCTATTCGTTACAAGTGGGGATTCCCGTTTCTCCTATCCTTTAAAATTGGAGGCAAAATTTACAACTGCAAAACTCCAAAAGATGCGGCTGCAGCCCTAAATGAACTAAATATCCCATTCGTCCTCCCGCCGACCACTGCATTGTCCCCTAAAGAACAAAGGCCTCAGGGACCATCTAGAATCTGGAACACGGCCAGAGCAAGCAAGTATCGCCCAAGATCTTTGGCTCTGGAAATGGGTCCTCCAACTTGATCCGGTCTCTCCTTTAACATAGGATCTGTTGTTTCTTTATGGGGGGCCACTTTATGATGCTGGCCCCACCACTGGTTCTGCTCTCTCTCTACCTTAAAGGTTTTCTTTTTTTCTTTCTTTTAAAAAGCAGGTCATACTATTTGGATTGCATGGGCCCCTTTATGATGTTGGGCCCAGTGTAAAAGTTTTGTTTTCCTGCTTATTTTTCCATTTAAGTTAGACTATTAACACCACAGTCATATACTTGGAATTGTCTGACTTGAATGCTGGTCCCACTAATCTTCATATTGAGGCCGGTTTCATCAGCTTAAACCTTGAGTCATCCTATCCCGGTAGATGTGGCCCCTTTATGATGCTGGGCCCACTGCATAGAAGATATGACACTCTTGGCATTTATCCTTTGGCGGGCCTATCTCTTGATGGAGCCCCCTTTAAGGGCAAGAGGGACCCCTTTATGATGTCGGGCCCTCTCATGTCAAGAAGCAACTTCATGGAACTTCTGCAGACCTTTGTCCTCTCTATATGACATGTATTGTTATCTTGATGGCTTGTTTGCTTATATTTTTGTTTTTATTGCCATTTGCAAGGTTATAAGAATAAGTGAGTGTATTTGATTAGGTTTCGCTTATTTTTACTTAGATTAAATATATGTGTAGGGGACTTAATCCCTGTACACCCTAGAGTAAATATTAGGATACCTACACTCCCCAACGAGCTAGGCATATCATTAACTATAGATAGAACAGTTTGCCCCTCAGTCAGTCCATCATTAGCTGATTTTCAGATGAATCTGGCTGGGAAAACCATAGTTGTTCCCCCATACAAAATGCCAGGCGGTGAGCCCATCTTTGTTTGGGTTCCCCTCCTCGCATTGTTTCTGCACCATTGTGCAATGTTCTTTTTTCAGAGTTCATTCGCTTCACTACAGATACATTTGGACCCACCTGGTGAGAAGGGTCCACAATATTTCTTTTTACCACCCTATAATTCTACCCATGAAAATCTCGAGAGGAAGCCTGCCCCCCTGCCCGACGAGGCCACACTTTTCTATTACCAATTTCACAAACCATGGCTACGAGACCAATTAATATAATCTCCCATAATGTCAGGGGCTTTAACTCCCCGCAAAAAAGGCAAAAGGCATTTATCTACTACTCCCAGTCCCATCCTGATATCCTGGCTTTACAGGAAACTCATTTCTCTACTAAATCCTCCCCTAAATTTTTCAACAAAAACTACACTCGGGTTTTCATGTCTAACTATCATAAAAAACAGAGAGGAGTGGCCACCTTTCTGGCCAACTCCTTTCCTTTGGAAGTATCTACCCAATTGGTTGACGACCAGGGAACATATAATATTATCCTAGGAAACCTCCATAATCGAGTCCTCTGTATAGTTAACATGTATGCCCCACCGAATCTGGTCAAGACAACCATTAATAAAATCTCTGAGATCCTCCTGACACTACAATATGATTCTCTGATATGGCTGGGAGACTTTAATCTAGCGCCAAATGATGTCCTTGACAAAACACTTCCAACTCGTCCATCGGACGCCAGGAAAAATAGGGAATACTTTGATAATGTGTTGAAACAATACTCATTAATTGATTCCTGGAGGGAGCATAATGGAGCAAGGAAGGGCTACTCATTTTATTCAGCACCTCACAACTCCTATTCCAGGATAGACCTGATCCTGATCTCTTCTCATTGTGCCTCTAGTTTGGCCTATTCAAGGCACTTATTGTGCTCTTGGTCAGACCATGACCCAATTTTAACATCTATGACCTCTCTATTACCAAAGACACAGAGGGCCCCTTGGAGACTCAATGAGAAACTTTTATATAACCCGGAGATATGTGGGGAAATAGATAAAGCTTTGGATGACTACTTTGCTGAGAATGCCACTCCCGAAGTTACACCGGCAATATGCTGGCTGGCCCATAAAGCAGTAATCAGAGGCCACCTCATTAAAGTGGCATCCAAACATAAGAGACAAAGAGGAATTATAATCTCTAATTTAGAGCATAAGATTACTACCCTTCATCACATTAACCAGAGTAGCCCTTCGAGATACCTTAGTAAACAAATCTATGACTTAAACACCCAGTTGGAGGCCATTTTGAATGCTGAGTGCGAAAAGGCCTTAAGTTGGACTAATGCAAAAGCCTACGACCAAATTAACAAGCCCAACAGGTGGCTAGCACAAAAATTAAGGGCCCAACGGTCACTGAACAGGATAGTGAGAATTAAAGATGTAAAGGGTAAAATTACGGCCAACCCAGATAAAATATATGAAGCCTTTTTATCATATTACAAACAATTATATAAGGATGAAGATCCTTATAGTGCTGCAGAGGCCAGATCCAACTTCTTGAATTCCACCCTCCATAAAACTTTATCCCCACTTACTGTGACGCAGCTTAACCAAAATATCACGTCTGAGGAACTCCGAGAGGCCATTAAAAAGACAAAAAATGCTAAATCACCGGGCCCAGATGGCCTAACAGCCCTTTACTATAAAAAATTTGAGCATACCCTAACTCCTCATATGCTAAAATTCTTTAACACCATATTGAAGGGCCACTCTCCTCCCCAAGAATTTCTGGCGTCTTCTATTGTAATGATCCCAAAGCCCCATAGAGACCCACTTTTAACTAAAAATTATCGCCCAATATCTCTACTTGGAGCTGACTATAAATTATTTACAGCCATACTTGCAGCCAGGCTCAATAATATCCTTCCTGCCTTAATACATAAAGACCAGGTGGGATTTATTCCCGCTAGGCAAGCTTCGGACAATATCCGCAAAATCATGGATATACAACATTTCTCTAGCAGGTCTTCTTCATGTCTAGCCATTTTGGCTTTGGACATGGAGAAGGCCTTTGATTTGATCAAGTGGCCATATATGATCTCGGTCCTTCAAAAGTATGGATTTACTGGCAACTATTTGAACGCTATAAGAGCCCTTTATTCATCTCCTACTGCTTACCTCAAAATGCCGTCAGTCAGCAGGGTGTCGTTCCCAATTGAAAGGGGGACTAGACAGGGGTGTCCTCTATCACCGGCGATATTCGCCTTAATGATTGAACCCCTTGCTGAAATGATTAGACGAACTCCTGATATACAAGGAGTCACTATAGGTGCAAAAGAGTATAAACTATCCTTGTTTGCGGACGACATCCTGCTGACACTGTCATCCCCTCAAACATCTATACCGGCCCTCTTGAAGGTGATAGATGAATTCTCATTATTTTCAGGCTTCAAACTAAATTTAGAAAAGTCCGAGCTGATGCTATCGAATACTACCACTAAAGCAGGTCAGGAGCTTGCACGCTCCCTTGGCCTACAGTACCAATCGAGATATGTAAAATATCTGGGTATAAATTTAACGATAGATCCCTCTAAGCTATATGAACAAAATTATCCCTCAATGCTACGAAAACTGGGCAATGACCTAGATACCTGGAATAATTATCCAATTTCCCTTTTGGGAAGGGTGACCTCAGTGAGAATGACACTACTACCGCGCATTCTCTACCTATTCCGGGTCTTGCCTGTTCAAATCAAGAAAGGAGCATTGGGAAGACTTCAAAAACAAATTCAGCAATTCATCTGGCGAAAGCGCAAGGCACGTATCAAATATGCCACTCTGGCAAGGCCTAGAGACATGGGAGGTCTGAATGCCCCAATCCTTCTAAACTATTATTATGCTGCGCAGCTGACACAGCTAGCGGCAGCAAATTCGACATCTAATGTGCCCATCTGGGTAGAATTGGAATCAGGGCTTCTCAATCCTGCATCCCTCACTGGCCTAATGTGGTCTAAAGTGATCCACACTACTAAAATTAGAAAAAAGGCTCCGGTTGCTGCGCACTCCTTGGGCTTGTGGTCTAAGCTAAGATTTTCCCATGCTTTACAGTCTCCAATTTCGTGCTTGACGAATATATTTAGAAATCCTGATTTCCCAGGAGGCCTTCAAACTCACAGATTTGCATGGTGGATCTCGAAGGGCTACCTTACGCTTGGCAAATATATGTCTCACTTTAAACTAGCTTCACCTGCCCAATTTAGTAAAGATAAAAATGTCCCATATGAGGAGATGGATAACCTGGCCGCGATATTTAAATACCTACAATCCTTGGACAGTGGGGGAGAGATCCTGATATATACTCCGTTTGAAGTCAAATGCAAAAATTATGCTATGGAAAAGGGTCTTATTTCAGACCTATATTTGACAATGTGCCACACTGATATGACTCCTAAACTAAAAGTTCATGAAAGCTGGGAGCGGGATTGCAACATTACTTTCTCTGAAGCAAGATGGGCCCACTGTTGCTCAACCCTTACGAGAGGGTCACTATTTTTTTCATCTATTGAAACGTCTCTAAAATTGTTCCATAGAATATACTTTACGCCTTCAAGGCTAAGCCTATTTTACCATGATTCTTCTGACCTTTGTTTTAGAAACTGCCATATGAGGGGAGACCTATGGCATATATGGTGGGATTGCCCGACAGTTCAACATTACTGGAAAGCAATATGGAACAAATTATCTTTAATGTTGGGCAAGCAAATCCCCATGGACCCATCGGTGGCCCTTTTAGGGAATAGGCCTGAATCAGTGTTGCACCCAGCCCATAAGCTTATCCAATTCGTGATCGCACAAGCCAAAAGGCACATAGCCTCCCATTGGAGACAACCCCTTCTGTCCGTGGACGATATGTTCAGAGACCTAAACAAAACAATGCTCTCGGAGCACATCAGAGCTAAAATTTTTGACAGGTTAGAAAATTTCTTCAAAATATGGGATCCATGGATACATTATCAAGATAACCAAGGTCTCAGATATACCCTTCATACATTCTAACACCCCTGACATTACACACTGCCATGAAACATGAGTTGACTCTGGAGGCATGGGATGGGTTTGGTTCCTTTCGGTATCACTGGAAAAAATGGTGGTAGAGATTTGAAGCGTAATTCTCACTGTTCACTCCCCTTCCTTTTCCCTCACTTTTCCTACTTTATCCCCTGGATAGGTCCATTGGCATGCGGTGGTACACCCACTCATGGACCATTCCTTGCTACCCCATCCCTGATCCCCTACCCTTCCCTCTCAATCCTTGCCTTTTCCTTACTTCCCCCCCCCCCCCCATTGTATGGCAATTGTGATCTAGTGGTTACCTTATTTACAACCTTGAGAAGAATTACTATGACCACCTAGTTATGAAAAATATACGATGATGTTTCCTCTAGCTTATCCCCATGTGTGGGGATCATCGTTATTATCTCTGTATATTTGTGCTATCTTCAATAAAAACCCTTGAAACGAAAGAAAAATGACTATAGTTGAAGAAGTAATGGCCCCTAAACTATGTTCTGGGATGAAAGTTACAGCTTCAGTGAAATCTGTTTGCAAATCGGAGTGATAGATTAGAATCTAGAGCCAACGGTAAGTTTTCTATGTTAAACCATTACACCATTGAAAAACTGGTTACGTTTGCAATTGAAAGAAAAATGACTATAGTTGAAGAAGTAATGGCCCCTAAACTATGTTCTGGGATGAAAGTTACAGCTTCAGTGAAATCCGTTTGCAAATCGGAGTGATAGATTAGAATCTAGAGCCAACGGTAAGTTTTCTATGTTAAACCATTACACCATTGAAAAACTGGTTACGTTTGCAATTGAAAGAAAAATGACTATAGTTGAAGAAGTAATGGCCCCTAAACTATGTTCTGGGATGAAAGTTACAGCTTCAGTAAAATCCGTTTGCAAATCGGAGTGATAGATTAGAATCTAGAGCCAACGGTAAGTTTTCTATGTTAAACCATTACACCATTGAAAAACTGGTTACGTTTGCAATTGAAAGAAAAATGACTATAGTTGAAGAAGTAATGGCCCCTAACCTATGTTCTGGGATGAAAGTTACAGCTTCAGTGTAATCCGTTTGCAAATCGGAGTGATAGATTAGAATCTAGAGCCAACGGTAAGTTTTCTATGTTAAACCATTACACCATTGAAAAACTGGTTACGTTTGCAATTGAAAGAAAAATGACTATAGTTGAAGAAGTAATGGCCCCTAAACTATGTTCTGGGATGAAAGTTACAGCTTCAGTGAAATCCGTTTGCAAATCGGAGTGATAGATTAGAATCTAGAGCCAATGGTAAGTTTTCTATGTTAAACCATTACACCATTGAAAAACTGGTTACGATGGCGCAATTGAAAGAAAAATGACTATAGTTGAAGAAGTAATGGCCCCTAAACTATGTTCTGGGATGAAAGTTACAGCTTCAGTGAAATCCGTTTGCAAATCGGAGTGATAGATTAGAATCTAGAGCCAACGGTAAGTTTTCTATGTTAAACCATTACACCATTGAAAAACTGGTTACGTTTGCAATTGAAAGAAAAATGACTATAGTTGAAGAAGTAATGGCCCCTAAACTATGTTCTGGGATGAAAGTTACAGCTTCAGTGAAATCCGTTTGCAAATCGGAGTGATAGATTAGAATCTAGAGCCAACGGTAAGTTTTCTATGTTAAACCATTACACCATTGAAAAACTGGTTACGTTTGCAATTGAAAGAAAAATGACTATAGTTGAAGAAGTAATGGCCCCTAAACTATGTTCTGGGATGAAAGTTACAGCTTCAGTGAAATCCGTTTGCAAATCGGAGTGATAGATTAGAATCTAGAGCCAACGGTAAGTTTTCTATGTTAAACCATTACACCATTGAAAAACTGGTTACGTTTGCAATTGAAAGAAAAATGACTATAGTTGAAGAAGTAATGGCCCCTAAACTATGTTCTGGGATGAAAGTTACAGCTTCAGTGAAATCCGTTTGCAAATCGGAGTGATAGATTAGAATCTAGAGCCAACGGTAAGTTTTCTATGTTAAACCATTACACCATTGAAAAACTGGTTACGTTTGCAATTGAAAGAAAAATGACTATAGTTGAAGAAGTAATGGCCCCTAAACTATGTTCTGGGATGAAAGTTACAGCTTCAGTGAAATCCGTTTGCAAATCGGAGTTTGCAAATCGGAGTTTGGAAATCCGTTTGCAAATCGGAGTGATAGATTAGAATCTAGAGCCAACGGTAAGTTTTCTATGTTAAACCATTACACCATTGAAAAACTGGTTACGTTTGCAATTGAAAGAAAATTGACTATAGTTGAAGAAGTAATGGCCCCTAAACTTTGTTCTGGGATGAAAGTTACAGCTTCAGTGAAATCCGTTTGCAAATCGGAGTGATAGATTAGAATCTAGAGCCAACGGTAAGTTTTCTATGTTAAACCATTACACCATTGAAAAACTGGTTACGTTTGCAATTGAAAGAAAAATGACTATAGTTGAAGAAGTAATGGCCCCTAAACTATGTTCTGGGATGAAAGTTACAGCTTCAGTGAAATCCGTTTGCAAATCGGAGTGATAGATTAGAATCTAGAGCCAACGGTAAGTTTTCTATGTTAAACCATTACACCATTGAAAAACTGGTTACGTTTGCAATTGAAAGAAAATTGACTATAGTTGAAGAAGTAATGGCCCCTAAACTTTGTTCTGGGATGAAAGTTACAGCTTCAGTGAAATCCGTTTGCAAATCGGAGTGATAGATTAGAATCTAGAGCCAACGGTAAGTTTTCTATGTTAAACCATTACACCATTGAAAAACTGGTTACGTTCGCAATTGAAAGAAAAATGACTATAGTTGAAGAAGTAATGGCCCCTAAACTATGTTCTGGGATGAAAGTTACAGCTTCAGTGAAATCCGTTTGCAAATCGGAGTGATAGATTAGAATCTAGAGCCAACGGTAAGTTTTCTATGTTAAACCATTACACCATTGAAAAACTGGTTACGTTTGCAATTGAAAGAAAAATGACTATAGTTGAAGAAGTAATGGCCCCTAAACTATGTTCTGGGATGAAAGTTACAGCTTCAGTGAAATCCGTTTGCAAATCGGAGTGATAGATTAGAATCTAGAGCCAACGGTAAGTTTTCTATGTTAAACTATTACACCATTGAAAAACTGGTTACGTTTGCAATTGAAAGAAAAATGACTATAGTTGAAGAAGTAATGGCCCCTAAACTATGTTCTGGGATGAAAGTTACAGCTTCAGTGAAATCCGTTTGCAAATCGGAGTGATAGATTAGAATCTAGAGCCAACGGTAAGTTTTCTATGTTAAACCATTACACCATTGAAAAACTGGTTACGTTTGCAATTGAAAGAAAAATGACTATAGTTGAAGAAGTAATGGCCCCTAAACTATGTTCTGGGATGAAAGTTACAGCTTCAGTGAAATCCGTTTGCAAATCGGAGTGATAGATTAGAATCTAGAGCCAACGGTAAGTTTTCTATGTTAAACCATTACACCATTTAAAAACTGGTTACGTTTGCAATTGAAAGAAAAATTACTATAGTTGAAGAAGTAATGGCCCCTAAACTATGTTCTGGGATGAAAGTTACAGCTTCAGTGAAATCCGTTTGCAAATCGGAGTGATAGATTAGAATCTAGAGCCAACGGTAAGTTTTCTATGTTAAACCATTACACCATTGAAAAACTGGTTACGATGGCGCAATTGAAAGAAAAATGACTATAGTTGAAGAAGTAATGGCCCCTAAATTATGTTCTGGGATGAAAGTTACAGCTTCAGTGAAATCCGTTTGCAAATCGGAGTGATAGATTAGAATCTAGAGCCAACGGTAAGTTTTCTATGTTAAACCATTACACCATTGAAAAACTGGTTACGTTTGCAATTGAAAGAAAAATGACTATAGTTGAAGAAGTAATGGCCCCTAAACTATGTTCTGGGATGAAAGTTACAGCTTCAGTGAAATCTGTTTGCAAATCGGAGTGATAGATTAGAATCTAGAGCCAACGGAAGTTTTCTATGTTAAACCATTACACCATTGAAAAACTGGTTACGTTTGCAATTAAAAGAAAAATGACTATAGTTGAAGAAGTAATGGCCCCTAACCTATGTTCTGGGATGAAAGTTACAGCTTCAGTGAAATCCGTTTGCAAATCGGAGTGATAGATTAGAATCTAGAGCCAACGGTAATGTTAAACCATTACACCATTGAAAAACTGGTTACGTTTGCAATTGAAAGAAGAATGACTATAGTTGAAGAAGTAATGGCCCCTAAACTATGTTCTGGGATGAAAGTTACAGCTTCAGTGAAATCCGTTTGCAAATCGGAGTGATAGATTAGAATCTAGAGCCAACGGTAAGTTTTCTATGTTAAACCATTACACCATTGAAAAACTGGTTACGATGGCGCAATTGAATGAAAAATGACTATAGTTGAAGAAGTAATGGCCCCTAAACTATGTTCTGGGATGAAAGTTACAGCTTCAGTGAAATCCGTTTGCAAATCGGAGTTTGCAAATCGGAGTTTGGAAATCCGTTTGCAAATCGGAGTGATAGATTAGAATCTAGAGCCAACGGTAAGTTTTCTATGTTAAACCATTACACCATTGAAAAACTGGTTACGTTTGCAATTGAAAGAAAAATGACTATAGTTGAAGAAGTAATGGCCCCTAAACTATGTTCTGGGATGAAAGTTACAGCTTCAGTGAAATCCGTTTGCAAATCGGAGTGATAGATTAGAATCTAGAGCCAACGGTAAGTTTTCTATGTTAAACCATTACACCATTGAAAAACTGGTTACGTTTGCAATTGAAAGAAAAATGACTATAGTTGAAGAAGTAATGGCCCCTAAACTATGTTCTGGGATGAAAGTTACAGCTTCAGTGAAATCCGTTTGCAAATCGGAGTGATAGATTAGAATCTAGGGCCAACGGTAAGTTTTCTATGTTAAACCATTACACCATTGAAAAACTGGTTACGTTTGCAATTGAAAGACAAATGACTATAGTTGAAGAAGTAATGGCCCCTAAACTATGTTCTGGGATGAAAGTTACAGCTTCAGTGAAATCCGTTTGCAAATCGGAGTGATAGATTAGAATCTAGAGCCAACGGTAAGTTTTCTATGTTAAACCATTGCACCATTGAAAAACTGGTTACGTTTGCAATTGAAAGAAAAATGACTAAAGTTGAAGAAGTAATGGCCCCTAAACTATGTTCTGGGATGAAAGTTACAGCTTCAGTGAAATCCGTTTGCAATTCGGAGTGATAGATTAGAATCTAGAGCCAACGGTAAGTTTTCTATGTTAAACCATTACACCATTGAAAAACTGGTTACGTTTGCAATTGAAAGAAAAATGACTATAGTTGAAGAAGTAATGGCCCCTAAACTATGTTCTGGGATGAAAGTTACAGCTTCAGTGAAATCCGTTTGCAAATCGGAGTGATAGATTAGAATCTAGAGCCAACGGTAAGTTTTCTATGTTAAACCATTACACCATTGAAAAACTGGTTACGTTTGCAATTGAAAGAAAAATGACTATAGTTGAAGAAGTAATGGCCCCTAAACTATGTTCTGGGATGAAAGTTACAGCTTCAGTGAAATCCGTTTGCAAATCGGAGTTTGCAAATCGGAGTTTGGAAATCCGTTTGCAAATCGGAGTGATAGATTAGAATCTAGAGCCAACGGTAAGTTTTCTATGTTAAACCATTACACCATTGAAAAACTGGTTACGTTTGCAATTGAAAGAAAAATGACTATAGTTGAAGAAGTAATGGCCCCTAAACTATGTTCTGGGATAAAAGTTACAGCTTCAGTGAAATCCGTTTTCAAATCGGAGTGATAGATTAGAATCTAGAGCCAACGGTAAGTTTTCTATGTTAAACCATTACACCATTGAAAAACTGGTTACGTTTGCAATTGAAAGAAAAATGACTATAGTTGAAGAAGTAATGGCCCCTAAACTATGTTCTGGGATGAAAGTTACAGCTTCAGTGAAATCCGTTTGCAAATTGGAGTGATAAATTAGAATCTAGAGCCAACAGTAAGTTTTCTATGTTAAACCATTACACCATTGAAAAACTGGTTACGTTTGCAATTGAAAGAAAAATGACTATAGTTGAAGAAGTAATGGCCCCTAAACTATGTTCTGGGATGAAAGTTACAGCTTCAGTGAAATCTGTTTGCAAATCGGAGTGATAGATTAGAATCTAGAGCCAACGGTAAGTTTTCTATGTTAAACCATTACACCATTGAAAAACTGGTTACGTTTGCAATTGAAAGAAAAATGACTATAGTTGAAGAAGTAATGGCCCCTAAACTATGTTCTGGGATGAAAGTTACAGCTTCAGTGAAATCTGTTTGCAAATCGGAGTGATAGATTAGAATCTAGAGCCAACGGTAAGTTTTCTATGTTAAACCATTACACCATTGAAAAACTGGTTACGTTTGCAATTGAAAGAAAAATGACTATAGTTGAAGAAGTAATGGCCCCTAAACTATGTTCTGGGATGAAAGTTACAGCTTCAGTGAAATCCGTTTGCAAATCGGAGTGATAGATTAGAATCTAGAGCCAACGGTAAGTTTTCTATGTTAAACCATTACACCATTGAAAAACTGGTTACGTTTGCAATTGAAAGAAAAATGACTATAGTTGAAGAAGTAATGGCCCCTAAACTATGTTCTGGGATGAAAGTTACAGCTTCAGTGAAATCCGTTTGCAAATCGGTGTGATAGATTAGAATCTAGAGCCAACGGTAATGTTAAACCATTACACCATTGAAAAACTGGTTACGTTTGCAATTGAAAGAAGAATGACTATAGTTGAAGAAGTAATGGCCCCTAAACTATGTTCTGGGATGAAAGTTACAGCTTCAGTGAAATCCGTTTGCAAATCGGAGTGATAGATTAGAATCTAGAGCCAACGGTAAGTTTTCTATGTTAAACCATTACACCATTGAAAAACTGGTTACGATGGCGCAATTGAATGAAAAATGACTATAGTTGAAGAAGTAATAGCCCCTAAACTATGTTCTGGGATGAAAGTTACAGCTTCAGTGAAATCCGTTTGCAAATCGGAGTTTGCAAATCGGAGTTTGGAAATCCGTTTGCAAATCGGAGTGATAGATTAGAATCTAGACCCAACGGTAAGTTTTCTATGTTAAACCATTACACCATTGAAAAACTGGTTACGTTTGCAATTGAAAGAAAAATGACTATAGTTGAAGAAGTAATGGCCCCTAAACTATGTTCTGGGATGAAAGTTACAGCTTCAGTGAAATCCGTTTGCAAATCGGAGTGATAGATTAGAATCTAGAGCCAACGGTAAGTTTTCTATGTTAAACCATTACACCATTGAAAAACTGGTTACGTTTGCAATTGAAAGAAAAATGACTATAGTTGAAGAAGTAATGGCCCCTAACCTATGTTCTGGGATGAAAGTTACAGCTTCAGTGAAATCCGTTTGCAAATCGGAGTGATAGATTAGAATCTAGAGCCAACGGTAAGTTTTCTATGTTAAACCATTACACCATTAAAAAACTGGTTACGTTTGCAATTGAAAGAAAAATGACTATAGTTGAAGAAGTAATGGCCCCTAAACTTTGTTCTGGGATGAAAGTTACAGCTTCAGTGAAATCCGTTTGCAAATCGGAGTGATAGATTAGAATCTAGAGCCAACGGTAAGTTTTCTATGTTAAACCATTACACCATTGAAAAACTGGTTACGTTTGCAATTGAAAGAAAAATGACTATAGTTGAAGAAGTAATGGCCCCTAAACTATGTTCTGGGATGAAAGTTACAGCTTCAGTGAAATCCGTTTGCAAATCGGAGTGATAGATTAGAATCTAGGGCCAACGGTAAGTTTTCTATGTTAAACCATTACACCATTGAAAAACTGGTTACGTTTGCAATTGAAAGAAAAATGACTATAGTTGAAGAAGTAATGGCCCCTAAACTATGTTCTGGGATGAAAGTTACAGCTTCAGTGAAATCCGTTTGCAAATCGGAGTGATAGATTAGAATCTAGAGCCAACGGTAAGTTTTCTATGTTAAACCATTGCACCATTGAAAAACTGGTTACGTTTGCAATTGAAAGAAAAATGACTAAAGTTGAAGAAGTAATGGCCCCTAAACTATGTTCTGGGATGAAAGTTACAGCTTCAGTGAAATCCGTTTGCAATTCGGAGTGATAGATTAGAATCTAGAGCCAACGGTAAGTTTTCTATGTTAAACCATTACACCATTGAAAAACTGGTTACGTTTGCAATTGAAAGAAAAATGACTATAGTTGAAGAAGTAATGGCCCCTAAACTATGTTCTGGGATGAAAGTTACAGCTTCAGTGAAATCCGTTTGCAAATCGGAGTGATAGATTAGAATCTAGAGCCAACGGTAAGTTTTCTATGTTAAACCATTACACCATTGAAAAACTGGTTACGTTTGCAATTGAAAGAAAAATGACTATAGTTGAAGAAGTAATGGCCCCTAAACTATGTTCTGGGATGAAAGTTACAGCTTCAGTGAAATCCGTTTGCAAATCGGAGTTTGCAAATCGGAGTTTGGAAATCCGTTTGCAAATCGGAGTGATAGATTAGAATCTAGAGCCAACGGTAAGTTTTCTATGTTAAACCATTACACCATTGAAAAACTGGTTACGTTTGCAATTGAAAGAAAAATGACTATAGTTGAAGAAGTAATGGCCCCTAAACTATGTTCTGGGATAAAAGTTACAGCTTCAGTGAAATCCGTTTTCAAATCGGAGTGATAGATTAGAATCTAGAGCCAACGGTAAGTTTTCTATGTTAAACCATTACACCATTGAAAAGCTGGTTACGTTTGCAATTGAAAGAAAAATGACTATAGTTGAAGAAGTAATGGCCCCTAAACTATGTTCTGGGATGAAAGTTACAGCTTCAGTGAAATCCGTTTGCAAATTGGAGTGATAAATTAGAATCTAGAGCCAACAGTAAGTTTTCTATGTTAAACCATTACACCATTGAAAAACTGGTTACGTTTGCAATTGAAAGAAAAATGACTATAGTTGAAGAAGTAATGGCCCCTAAACTATGTTCTGGGATGAAAGTTACAGCTTCAGTGAAATCTGTTTGCAAATCGGAGTGATAGATTAGAATCTAGAGCCAACGGTAAGTTTTCTATGTTAAACCATTACACCATTGAAAAACTGGTTACGTTTGCAATTGAAAGAAAAATGACTATAGTTGAAGAAGTAATGGCCCCTAAACTATGTTCTGGGATGAAAGTTACAGCTTCAGTGAAATCTGTTTGCAAATCGGAGTGATAGATTAGAATCTAGAGCCAACGGTAAGTTTTCTATGTTAAACCATTACACCATTGAAAAACTGGTTACGTTTGCAATTGAAAGAAAAATGACTATAGTTGAAGAAGTAATGGCCCCTAAACTATGTTCTGGGATGAAAGTTACAGCTTCAGTGAAATCCGTTTGCAAATCGGAGTGATAGATTAGAATCTAGAGCCAACGGTAAGTTTTCTATGTTAAACCATTACACCATTGAAAAACTGGTTACGTTTGCAATTGAAAGAAAAATGACTATAGTTGAAGAAGTAATGGCCCCTAAACTATGTTCTGGGATGAAAGTTACAGCTTCAGTGAAATCCGTTTGCAAATCGGTGTGATAGATTAGAATCTAGAGCCAACGGTAATGTTAAACCATTACACCATTGAAAAACTGGTTACGTTTGCAATTGAAAGAAGAATGACTATAGTTGAAGAAGTAATGGCCCCTAAACTATGTTCTGGGATGAAAGTTACAGCTTCAGTGAAATCCGTTTGCAAATCGGAGTGATAGATTAGAATCTAGAGCCAACGGTAAGTTTTCTATGTTAAACCATTACACCATTGAAAAACTGGTTACGATGGCGCAATTGAATGAAAAATGACTATAGTTGAAGAAGTAATAGCCCCTAAACTATGTTCTGGGATGAAAGTTACAGCTTCAGTGAAATCCGTTTGCAAATCGGAGTTTGCAAATCGGAGTTTGGAAATCCGTTTGCAAATCGGAGTGATAGATTAGAATCTAGACCCAACGGTAAGTTTTCTATGTTAAACCATTACACCATTGAAAAACTGGTTACGTTTGCAATTGAAAGAAAAATGACTATAGTTGAAGAAGTAATGGCCCCTAAACTATGTTCTGGGATGAAAGTTACAGCTTCAGTGAAATCCGTTTGCAAATCGGAGTGATAGATTAGAATCTAGAGCCAACGGTAAGTTTTCTATGTTAAACCATTACACCATTGAAAAACTGGTTACGTTTGCAATTGAAAGAAAAATGACTATAGTTGAAGAAGTAATGGCCCCTAAACTATGTTCTGGGATGAAAGTTACAGCTTCAGTGAAATCTGTTTGCAAATTGGAGTGATAGATTAGAATCTAGAGCCAACGGTAAGTTTTCTATGTTAAACCATTACACCATTGAAAAACTGGTTACGTTTGCAATTGAAAGAAAAATGACTATAGTTGAAGAAGTAATGGCCCCTAAACTATGTTCTGGGATGAAAGTTACAGCTTCAGTGAAATCCGTTTGCAAATCGGAGTGATAGATTAGAATCTAGAGCCAACGGTAAGTTTTCTATGTTAAACCATTACACCATTGAAAAACTGGTTACGTTTGCAATTGAAAGAAAAATGACTATAGTTGAAGAAGTAATGGCCCCTAAACTATGTTCTGGGATGAAAGTTACAGCTTCAGTGAAATCCGTTTGCAAATCGGAGTGATAGATTAGAATCTAGAGCCAACGGTAAGTTTTCTATGTTAAACAATTACACCATTGAAAAACTGGTTACGTTTGCAATTGAAAGAAAAATGACTATAGTTGAAGAAGTAATGGCCCCTAAACTATGTTCTGGGATGAAAGTTACAGCTTCAGTGAAATCCGTTTGCAAATCGGAGTGATAGATTAGAATCTAGAGCTAACGGAAAGTTTTCTATGTTAAACAATTACACCATTGAAAAACTGGTTACGTTTGCAATTGAAAGAAAAATGAATATAGTTGAAGAAGTAATGGCCCCTAAACTATGTTCTGGGATGAAAGTTACAGCTTCAGTGAAATCCGTTTGCAAATCGGAGTGATAGATGAGAATCTAGAGCCAACGGTAAGTTTTCTATGTTAAACCATTACACCATTGAAAAACTGGTTACGTTTGCAATTGAAAGAAAAATGACTATAGTTGAAGAAGTAATGGCCCCTAAACTATGTTCTGGGATGAAAGTTACAGCTTCAGTGAAATCCGTTTGCAAATCGGAGTGATAGATTAGAATCTAGAGCCAACGGTAAGTTTTCTATGTTAAACCATTACACCATTGAAAAACTGGTTACGTTTGCAATTGAAAGAAAAATGACTATAGTTGAAGAAGTAATGGCCCCTAAACTATGTTCTGGGATGAAAGTTACAGCTTCAGTGAAATCCGTTTGCAAATCGGAGTGATAGATTAGAATCTAGAGCCAACGGTAAGTTTTCTATGTTAAACCATTACACCATTGAAAAACTGGTTACGTTTGCAATTGAAAGAAAAATGACTATAGTTGAAGAAGTAATGGCCCCTAAACTATGTTCTGGGATGAAAGTTACAGCTTCAGTGAAATCCGTTTGCAAATCGGAGTGATAGATTAGAATCTAGAGCCAACGGTAAGTTTTCTATGTTAAACCATTACACCATTGAAAAACTGGTTACGTTTGCAATTGAAAGAAAAATGACTATAGTTGAAGAAGTAATGGCCCCTAAACTATGTTCCGGGATGAAAGTTACAGCTTCAGTGAAATCCGTTTGCAAATCGGAGTTTGGAAATCCGTTTGCAAATCGGAGTGATAGATTAGAATCTAGAGCCAACGGTAAGTTTTCTATGTTAAACCATTACACCATTGAAAAACTGGTTACGTTTGCAATTGAAAGAAAAATGACTATAGTTGAAGAAATAATGGCCCCTAAACTATGTTCTAGGATGAAAGTTACAGCTTCTGTGAAATCCGTTTGCAAATCGGAGTGATAGATTAGAATCTAGAGCCAACGGTAAGTTTTCTATGTTAAACCATTACACCATTGAAAAACTGGTTACGTTTGCAATTGAAAGAAAAATGACTATAGTTGAAGAAGTAATGGCCCCTAAACTATGTTCTGGGATGAAAGTTACAGCTTCAGTGAAATCCGTTTGCAAATCGGAGTGATAGATTAGAATCTAGGGCCAACGGTAAGTTTTCTTTGTTAAACCATTACACCATTGAAAAACTGGTTACGTTTGCAATTGAAAGAAAAATGACTATAGTTGAAGAAGTAATGGCCCCTAAACTTTGTTCTGGGATGAAAGTTACAGCTTCAGTGAAATCCGTTTGCAAATCGGAGTGATAGATTAGAATCTAGAGCCAACGGTAAGTTTTCTATGTTAAACCATTACACCATTGAAAAACTGGTTATGTTTGCAATTGAAAGAAAAATGACTATAGTTGAAGAAGTAATGGCCCCTAACCTATGTTCTGGGATGAAAGTTACAGCTTCAGTGAAATCCGTTTGCAAATCGGAGTGATAGATTAGAATCTAGAGCCAACGGTAAGTTTTCTATGTTAAACCATTACACCATTGAAAAACTGGTTACGTTTGCAATTGAAAGAAAAATGACTATAGTTGAAGAAGTAATGGCCCCTAAACTATGTTCTGGGATGAAAGTTACAGCTTCAGTGAAATCCGTTTGCAAATCGGAGTGATAGATTAGAATCTAGAGCCAACGGTAAGTTTTCTATGTTAAACCATTACACCATTGAAAAACTGGTTACGATGGCGCAATTGAAAGAAAAATGACTATAGTTGAAGAAGTAATGGCCCCTAAATTATGTTCTGGGATGAAAGTTACAGCTTCAGTGAAATCCGTTTGCAAATCGGAGTGATAGATTAGAATCTAGAGCCAACGGTAAGTTTTCTATGTTAAACCATTACACCATTGAAAAACTGGTTACGTTTGCAATTGAAAGAAAAATGACTATAGTTGAAGAAGTAATGGCCCCTAAACTATGTTCTGGGATGAAAGTTACAGCTTCAGTGAAATCTGTTTGCAAATCGGAGTGATAGATTAGAATCTAGAGCCAACGGTAAGTTTTCTATGTTAAACCATTACACCATTGAAAAACTGGTTACGTTTGCAATTGAAAGAAAAATGACTATAGTTGAAGAAGTAATGGCCCCTAACCTATGTTCTGGGATGAAAGTTACAGCTTCAGTGAAATCCGTTTGCAAATCGGAGTGATAGATTAGAATCTAGAGCCAACGGTAATGTTAAACCATTACACCATTGAAAAACTGGTTACGTTTGCAATTGAAAGAAGAATGACTATAGTTGAAGAAGTAATGGCCCCTAAACTATGTTCTGGGATGAAAGTTACAGCTTCAGTGAAATCCGTTTGCAAATCGGAGTGATAGATTAGAATCTAGAGCCAACGGTAAGTTTTCTATGTTAAACCATTACACCATTGAAAAACTGGTTACGATGGCGCAATTGAATGAAAAATGACTATAGTTGAAGAAGTAATGGCCCCTAAACTATGTTCTGGGATGAAAGTTACAGCTTCAGTGAAATCCGTTTGCAAATCGGAGTTTGCAAATCGGAGTTTGGAAATCCGTTTGCAAATCGGAGTGATAGATTAGAATCTAGAGCCAACGGTAAGTTTTCTATGTTAAACCATTACACCATTGAAAAACTGGTTACGTTTGCAATTGAAAGAAAAATGACTATAGTTGAAGAAGTAATGGCCCCTAAACTATGTTCTGGGATGAAAGTTACAGCTTCAGTGAAATCCGTTTGCAAATCGGAGTGATAGATTAGAATCTAGAGCCAACGGTAAGTTTTCTATGTTAAACCATTACACCATTGAAAAACTGGTTACGTTTGCAATTGAAAGAAAAATGACTATAGTTGAAGAAGTAATGGCCCCTAAACTATGTTCTGGGATGAAAGTTACAGCTTCAGTGAAATCCGTTTGCAAATCAGAGTGATAGATTAGAATCTAGGGCCAACGGTAAGTTTTCTATGTTAAACCATTACACCATTGACAAACTGGTTACGTTTGCAATTGAAAGAAAAATGACTATAGTTGAAGAAGTAATGGCCCCTAAACTATGTTCTGGGATGAAAGTTACAGCTTCAGTGAAATCCGTTTGCAAATCGGAGTGATAGATTAGAATCTAGAGCCAACGGTAAGTTTTCTATGTTAAACCATTACACCATTGAAAAACTGGTTACGTTTGCAATTGAAAGAAAAATGACTATAGTTGAAGAAGTAATGGCCCCTAAACTATGTTCTGGGATGAAAGTTACAGCTTCAGTGAAATCCGTTTGCAAATCGGAGTGATAGATTAGAATCTAGAGCCAACGGTAAGTTTTCTATGTTAAACCATTGCACCATTGAAAAACTGGTTACGTTTGCAATTGAAAGAAAAATGACTAAAGTTGAAGAAGTAATGGCCCCTAAACTATGTTCTGGGATGAAAGTTACAGCTTCAGTGAAATCCGTTTGCAAATCGGAGTGATAGATTAGAATCTAGAGCCAACGGTAAGTTTTCTATGTTAAACCATTACACCATTGAAAAACTGGTTACGTTTGCAATTGAAAGAAAAATGACTATAGTTGAAGAAGTAATGGCCCCTAAACTATGTTCTGGGATGAAAGTTACAGCTTCAGTGAAATCCGTTTGCAAATCGGAGTGATAGATTAGAATCTAGAGCCAACGGTAAGTTTTCTATGTTAAACCATTACACCATTGAAAAACTGGTTACGTTTGCAATTGAAAGAAAAATGACTATAGTTGAAGAAGTAATGGCCCCTAAACTATGTTCTGGGATGAAAGTTACAGCTTCAGTGAAATCCGTTTGCAAATCGGAGTTTGCAAATCGGAGTTTGGAAATCCGTTTGCAAATCGGAGTGATAGATTAGAATCTAGAGCCAACGGTAAGTTTTCTATGTTAAACCATTACAGCATTGTAAAACTGGTTACGTTTGCAATTGAAAGAAAAATGACTATAGTTGAAGAAGTAATGGCCCCTAAACTATGTTCTGGGATAAAAGTTACAGCTTCAGTGAAATCCGTTTGCAAATCGGAGTGATAGATTAGAATCTAGAGCCAACGGTAAGTTTTCTATGTTAAACCATTACACCATTGAAAAACTGGTTACGTTTGCAATTGAAAGAAAAATGACTATAGTTGAAGAAGTAATGGCCCCTAAACTATGTTCTGGGATGAAAGTTACAGCTTCAGTGAAATCCGTTTGCAAATTGGAGTGATAAATTAGAATCTAGAGCCAACAGTAAGTTTTCTATGTTAAACCATTACACCATTGAAAAACTGGTTACGTTTGCAATTGAAAGAAAAATGACTATAGTTGAAGAAGTAATGGCCCCTAAACTATGTTCTGGGATGAAAGTTACAGCTTCAGTGAAATCCGTTTGCAAATCGGAGTGATAGATTAGAATCTAGAGCCAACGGTAAGTTTTCTATGTTAAACCATTACACCATTGAAAAACTGGTTACGTTTGCAATTGAAAGAAAAATGACTATAGTTGAAGAAGTAATGGCCCCTAAACTATGTTCTGGGATGAAAGTTACAGCTTCAGTGAAATCTGTTTGCAAATCGGAGTGATAGATTAGAATCTAGGGCCAACGGTAAGTTTTCTATGTTAAACCATTACACCATTGAAAAACTGGTTACGTTTGCAATTGAAAGAAAAATGACTATAGTTGAAGAAGTAATGGCCCCTAACCTATGTTCTGGGATGAAAGTTACAGCTTCAGTGAAATCCGTTTGCAAATCGGAGTGATAGATTAGAATCTAGAGCCAACGGTAATGTTAAACCATTACACCATTGAAAAACTGGTTACGTTTGCAATTGAAAGAAGAATGACTATAGTTGAAGAAGTAATGGCCCCTAAACTATGTTCTGGGATGAAAGTTACAGCTTCAGTGAAATCCGTTTGCAAATCGGAGTTTGCAAATCGGAGTTTGGAAATCCGTTTGCAAATCGGAGTGATAGATTAGAATCTAGAGCCAACGGTAAGTTTTCTATGTTAAACCATTACACCATTGAAAAACTGGTTACGTTTGCAATTGAAAGAAAAATGACTATAGTTGAAGAAGTAATGGCCCCTAAACTATGTTCTGGGATGAAAGTTACAGCTTCAGTGAAATCCGTTTGCAAATCGGAGTGATAGATTAGAATCTAGAGCCAACGGTAAGTTTTCTATGTTAAACCATTACACCATTGAAAAACTGGTTACGTTTGCAATTGAAAGAAAAATGACTATAGTTGAAGAAGTAATGGCCCCTAAACTATGTTCTGGGATGAAAGTTACAGCTTCAGTGAAATCCGTTTGCAAATCGGAGTGATAGATTAGAATCTAGAGCCAACGGTAAGTTTTCTATGTTAAACCATTGCACCATTGAAAAACTGGTTACGTTTGCAATTGAAAGAAAAATGACTAAAGTTGAAGAAGTAATGGCCCCTAAACTATGTTCTGGGATGAAAGTTACAGCTTCAGTGAAATCCGTTTGCAAATCGGAGTGATAGATTAGAATCTAGAGCCAACGGTAAGTTTTCTATGTTAAACCATTACACCATTGAAAAACTGGTTACGTTTGCAATTGAAAGAAAAATGACTATAGTTGAAGAAGTAATGGCCCCTAAACTATGTTCTGGGATGAAAGTTACAGCTTCAGTGAAATCCGTTTGCAAATCGGAGTGATAGATTAGAATCTAGAGCCAACGGTAAGTTTTCTATGTTAAACCATTACACCATTGAAAAACTGGTTACGATGGCGCAATTGAATGAAAAATGACTATAGTTGAAGAAGTAATGGCCCCTAAACTATGTTCTGGGATGAAAGTTACAGCTTCAGTGAAATCCGTTTGCAAATCGGAGTTTGCAAATCGGAGTTTGGAAATCCGTTTGCAAATCGGAGTGATAGATTAGAATCTAGAGCCAACGGTAAGTTTTCTATGTTAAACCATTACACCATTGAAAAACTGGTTACGTTTGCAATTGAAAGAAAAATGACTATAGTTGAAGAAGTAATGGCCCCTAAACTATGTTCTGGGATGAAAGTTACAGCTTCAGTGAAATCCGTTTGCAAATCGGAGTGATAGATTAGAATCTAGAGCCAACGGTAAGTTTTCTATGTTAAACCATTACACCATTGAAAAACTGGTTACGTTTGCAATTGAAAGAAAAATGACTATAGTTGAAGAAGTAATGGCCCCTAAACTATGTTCTGGGATGAAAGTTACAGCTTCAGTGAAATCCGTTTGCAAATCAGAGTGATAGATTAGAATCTAGGGCCAACGGTAAGTTTTCTATGTTAAACCATTACACCATTGACAAACTGGTTACGTTTGCAATTGAAAGAAAAATGACTATAGTTGAAGAAGTAATGGCCCCTAAACTATGTTCTGGGATGAAAGTTACAGCTTCAGTGAAATCCGTTTGCAAATCGGAGTGATAGATTAGAATCTAGAGCCAACGGTAAGTTTTCTATGTTAAACCATTACACCATTGAAAAACTGGTTACGTTTGCAATTGAAAGAAAAATGACTATAGTTGAAGAAGTAATGGCCCCTAAACTATGTTCTGGGATGAAAGTTACAGCTTCAGTGAAATCCGTTTGCAAATCGGAGTGATAGATTAGAATCTAGAGCCAACGGTAAGTTTTCTATGTTAAACCATTGCACCATTGAAAAACTGGTTACGTTTGCAATTGAAAGAAAAATGACTAAAGTTGAAGAAGTAATGGCCCCTAAACTATGTTCTGGGATGAAAGTTACAGCTTCAGTGAAATCCGTTTGCAAATCGGAGTGATAGATTAGAATCTAGAGCCAACGGTAAGTTTTCTATGTTAAACCATTACACCATTGAAAAACTGGTTACGTTTGCAATTGAAAGAAAAATGACTATAGTTGAAGAAGTAATGGCCCCTAAACTATGTTCTGGGATGAAAGTTACAGCTTCAGTGAAATCCGTTTGCAAATCGGAGTGATAGATTAGAATCTAGAGCCAACGGTAAGTTTTCTATGTTAAACCATTACACCATTGAAAAACTGGTTACGTTTGCAATTGAAAGAAAAATGACTATAGTTGAAGAAGTAATGGCCCCTAAACTATGTTCTGGGATGAAAGTTACAGCTTCAGTGAAATCCGTTTGCAAATCGGAGTTTGCAAATCGGAGTTTGGAAATCCGTTTGCAAATCGGAGTGATAGATTAGAATCTAGAGCCAACGGTAAGTTTTCTATGTTAAACCATTACAGCATTGTAAAACTGGTTACGTTTGCAATTGAAAGAAAAATGACTATAGTTGAAGAAGTAATGGCCCCTAAACTATGTTCTGGGATAAAAGTTACAGCTTCAGTGAAATCCGTTTGCAAATCGGAGTGATAGATTAGAATCTAGAGCCAACGGTAAGTTTTCTATGTTAAACCATTACACCATTGAAAAACTGGTTACGTTTGCAATTGAAAGAAAAATGACTATAGTTGAAGAAGTAATGGCCCCTAAACTATGTTCTGGGATGAAAGTTACAGCTTCAGTGAAATCCGTTTGCAAATTGGAGTGATAAATTAGAATCTAGAGCCAACAGTAAGTTTTCTATGTTAAACCATTACACCATTGAAAAACTGGTTACGTTTGCAATTGAAAGAAAAATGACTATAGTTGAAGAAGTAATGGCCCCTAAACTATGTTCTGGGATGAAAGTTACAGCTTCAGTGAAATCCGTTTGCAAATCGGAGTGATAGATTAGAATCTAGAGCCAACGGTAAGTTTTCTATGTTAAACCATTACACCATTGAAAAACTGGTTACGTTTGCAATTGAAAGAAAAATGACTATAGTTGAAGAAGTAATGGCCCCTAAACTATGTTCTGGGATGAAAGTTACAGCTTCAGTGAAATCTGTTTGCAAATCGGAGTGATAGATTAGAATCTAGGGCCAACGGTAAGTTTTCTATGTTAAACCATTACACCATTGAAAAACTGGTTACGTTTGCAATTGAAAGAAAAATGACTATAGTTGAAGAAGTAATGGCCCCTAAACTATGTTCTGGGATGAAAGTTACAGCTTCAGTGAAATCCGTTTGCAAATCGGAGTGATAGATTAGAATCTAGAGCCAACGGTAAGTTTTCTATGTTAAACCATTACACCATTGAAAAACTGGTTACGTTTGCAATTGAAAGAAAAATGACTATAGTTGAAGAAGTAATGGCCCCTAAACTATGTTCTGGGATGAAAGTTACAGCTTCAGTGAAATCCGTTTGCAAATCGGAGTGATAGATTAGAATCTAGAGCCAACGGTAAGTTTTCTATGTTAAACCATTACACCATTGAAAAACTGGTTACGTTTGCAATTGAAAGAAAAATGACTATAGTTGAAGAAGTAATGGCCCCTAAACTATGTTCCGGGATGAAAGTTACAGCTTCAGTGAAATCCGTTTGCAAATCGGAGTTTGGAAATCCGTTTGCAAATCGGAGTGATAGATTAGAATCTAGAGCCAACGGTAAGTTTTCTATGTTAAACCATTACACCATTGAAAAACTGGTTACGTTTGCAATTGAAAGAAAAATGACTATAGTTGAAGAAATAATGGCCCCTAAACTATGTTCTAGGATGAAAGTTACAGCTTCTGTGAAATCCGTTTGCAAATCGGAGTGATAGATTAGAATCTAGAGCCAACGGTAAGTTTTCTATGTTAAACCATTACACCATTGAAAAACTGGTTACGTTTGCAATTGAAAGAAAAATGACTATAGTTGAAGAAGTAATGGCCCCTAAACTATGTTCTGGGATGAAAGTTACAGCTTCAGTGAAATCCGTTTGCAAATCGGAGTGATAGATTAGAATCTAGGGCCAACGGTAAGTTTTCTTTGTTAAACCATTACACCATTGAAAAACTGGTTACGTTTGCAATTGAAAGAAAAATGACTATAGTTGAAGAAGTAATGGCCCCTAAACTTTGTTCTGGGATGAAAGTTACAGCTTCAGTGAAATCCGTTTGCAAATCGGAGTGATAGATTAGAATCTAGAGCCAACGGTAAGTTTTCTATGTTAAACCATTACACCATTGAAAAACTGGTTATGTTTGCAATTGAAAGAAAAATGACTATAGTTGAAGAAGTAATGGCCCCTAACCTATGTTCTGGGATGAAAGTTACAGCTTCAGTGAAATCCGTTTGCAAATCGGAGTGATAGATTAGAATCTAGAGCCAACGGTAAGTTTTCTATGTTAAACCATTACACCATTGAAAAACTGGTTACGTTTGCAATTGAAAGAAAAATGACTATAGTTGAAGAAGTAATGGCCCCTAAACTATGTTCTGGGATGAAAGTTACAGCTTCAGTGAAATCCGTTTGCAAATCGGAGTGATAGATTAGAATCTAGAGCCAACGGTAAGTTTTCTATGTTAAACCATTACACCATTGAAAAACTGGTTACGATGGCGCAATTGAAAGAAAAATGACTATAGTTGAAGAAGTAATGGCCCCTAAATTATGTTCTGGGATGAAAGTTACAGCTTCAGTGAAATCCGTTTGCAAATCGGAGTGATAGATTAGAATCTAGAGCCAACGGTAAGTTTTCTATGTTAAACCATTACACCATTGAAAAACTGGTTACGTTTGCAATTGAAAGAAAAATGACTATAGTTGAAGAAGTAATGGCCCCTAAACTATGTTCTGGGATGAAAGTTACAGCTTCAGTGAAATCTGTTTGCAAATCGGAGTGATAGATTAGAATCTAGAGCCAACGGTAAGTTTTCTATGTTAAACCATTACACCATTGAAAAACTGGTTACGTTTGCAATTGAAAGAAAAATGACTATAGTTGAAGAAGTAATGGCCCCTAACCTATGTTCTGGGATGAAAGTTACAGCTTCAGTGAAATCCGTTTGCAAATCGGAGTGATAGATTAGAATCTAGAGCCAACGGTAATGTTAAACCATTACACCATTGAAAAACTGGTTACGTTTGCAATTGAAAGAAGAATGACTATAGTTGAAGAAGTAATGGCCCCTAAACTATGTTCTGGGATGAAAGTTACAGCTTCAGTGAAATCCGTTTGCAAATCGGAGTGATAGATTAGAATCTAGAGCCAACGGTAAGTTTTCTATGTTAAACCATTACACCATTGAAAAACTGGTTACGATGGCGCAATTGAATGAAAAATGACTATAGTTGAAGAAGTAATGGCCCCTAAACTATGTTCTGGGATGAAAGTTACAGCTTCAGTGAAATCCGTTTGCAAATCGGAGTTTGCAAATCGGAGTTTGGAAATCCGTTTGCAAATCGGAGTGATAGATTAGAATCTAGAGCCAACGGTAAGTTTTCTATGTTAAACCATTACACCATTGAAAAACTGGTTACGTTTGCAATTGAAAGAAAAATGACTATAGTTGAAGAAGTAATGGCCCCTAAACTATGTTCTGGGATGAAAGTTACAGCTTCAGTGAAATCCGTTTGCAAATCGGAGTGATAGATTAGAATCTAGAGCCAACGGTAAGTTTTCTATGTTAAACCATTACACCATTGAAAAACTGGTTACGTTTGCAATTGAAAGAAAAATGACTATAGTTGAAGAAGTAATGGCCCCTAAACTATGTTCTGGGATGAAAGTTACAGCTTCAGTGAAATCCGTTTGCAAATCAGAGTGATAGATTAGAATCTAGGGCCAACGGTAAGTTTTCTATGTTAAACCATTACACCATTGACAAACTGGTTACGTTTGCAATTGAAAGAAAAATGACTATAGTTGAAGAAGTAATGGCCCCTAAACTATGTTCTGGGATGAAAGTTACAGCTTCAGTGAAATCCGTTTGCAAATCGGAGTGATAGATTAGAATCTAGAGCCAACGGTAAGTTTTCTATGTTAAACCATTACACCATTGAAAAACTGGTTACGTTTGCAATTGAAAGAAAAATGACTATAGTTGAAGAAGTAATGGCCCCTAAACTATGTTCTGGGATGAAAGTTACAGCTTCAGTGAAATCCGTTTGCAAATCGGAGTGATAGATTAGAATCTAGAGCCAACGGTAAGTTTTCTATGTTAAACCATTGCACCATTGAAAAACTGGTTACGTTTGCAATTGAAAGAAAAATGACTAAAGTTGAAGAAGTAATGGCCCCTAAACTATGTTCTGGGATGAAAGTTACAGCTTCAGTGAAATCCGTTTGCAAATCGGAGTGATAGATTAGAATCTAGAGCCAACGGTAAGTTTTCTATGTTAAACCATTACACCATTGAAAAACTGGTTACGTTTGCAATTGAAAGAAAAATGACTATAGTTGAAGAAGTAATGGCCCCTAAACTATGTTCTGGGATGAAAGTTACAGCTTCAGTGAAATCCGTTTGCAAATCGGAGTGATAGATTAGAATCTAGAGCCAACGGTAAGTTTTCTATGTTAAACCATTACACCATTGAAAAACTGGTTACGTTTGCAATTGAAAGAAAAATGACTATAGTTGAAGAAGTAATGGCCCCTAAACTATGTTCTGGGATGAAAGTTACAGCTTCAGTGAAATCCGTTTGCAAATCGGAGTTTGCAAATCGGAGTTTGGAAATCCGTTTGCAAATCGGAGTGATAGATTAGAATCTAGAGCCAACGGTAAGTTTTCTATGTTAAACCATTACAGCATTGTAAAACTGGTTACGTTTGCAATTGAAAGAAAAATGACTATAGTTGAAGAAGTAATGGCCCCTAAACTATGTTCTGGGATAAAAGTTACAGCTTCAGTGAAATCCGTTTGCAAATCGGAGTGATAGATTAGAATCTAGAGCCAACGGTAAGTTTTCTATGTTAAACCATTACACCATTGAAAAACTGGTTACGTTTGCAATTGAAAGAAAAATGACTATAGTTGAAGAAGTAATGGCCCCTAAACTATGTTCTGGGATGAAAGTTACAGCTTCAGTGAAATCCGTTTGCAAATTGGAGTGATAAATTAGAATCTAGAGCCAACAGTAAGTTTTCTATGTTAAACCATTACACCATTGAAAAACTGGTTACGTTTGCAATTGAAAGAAAAATGACTATAGTTGAAGAAGTAATGGCCCCTAAACTATGTTCTGGGATGAAAGTTACAGCTTCAGTGAAATCCGTTTGCAAATCGGAGTGATAGATTAGAATCTAGAGCCAACGGTAAGTTTTCTATGTTAAACCATTACACCATTGAAAAACTGGTTACGTTTGCAATTGAAAGAAAAATGACTATAGTTGAAGAAGTAATGGCCCCTAAACTATGTTCTGGGATGAAAGTTACAGCTTCAGTGAAATCTGTTTGCAAATCGGAGTGATAGATTAGAATCTAGGGCCAACGGTAAGTTTTCTATGTTAAACCATTACACCATTGAAAAACTGGTTACGTTTGCAATTGAAAGAAAAATGACTATAGTTGAAGAAGTAATGGCCCCTAACCTATGTTCTGGGATGAAAGTTACAGCTTCAGTGAAATCCGTTTGCAAATCGGAGTGATAGATTAGAATCTAGAGCCAACGGTAATGTTAAACCATTACACCATTGAAAAACTGGTTACGTTTGCAATTGAAAGAAGAATGACTATAGTTGAAGAAGTAATGGCCCCTAAACTATGTTCTGGGATGAAAGTTACAGCTTCAGTGAAATCCGTTTGCAAATCGGAGTTTGCAAATCGGAGTTTGGAAATCCGTTTGCAAATCGGAGTGATAGATTAGAATCTAGAGCCAACGGTAAGTTTTCTATGTTAAACCATTACACCATTGAAAAACTGGTTACGTTTGCAATTGAAAGAAAAATGACTATAGTTGAAGAAGTAATGGCCCCTAAACTATGTTCTGGGATGAAAGTTACAGCTTCAGTGAAATCCGTTTGCAAATCGGAGTGATAGATTAGAATCTAGAGCCAACGGTAAGTTTTCTATGTTAAACCATTACACCATTGAAAAACTGGTTACGATGGCGCAATTGAATGAAAAATGACTATAGTTGAAGAAGTAATGGCCCCTAAACTATGTTCTGGGATGAAAGTTACAGCTTCAGTGAAATCCGTTTGCAAATCGGAGTTTGCAAATCGGAGTTTGGAAATCCGTTTGCAAATCGGAGTGATAGATTAGAATCTAGAGCCAACGGTAAGTTTTCTATGTTAAACCATTACACCATTGAAAAACTGGTTACGTTTGCAATTGAAAGAAAAATGACTATAGTTGAAGAAGTAATGGCCCCTAAACTATGTTCTGGGATGAAAGTTACAGCTTCAGTGAAATCCGTTTGCAAATCGGAGTGATAGATTAGAATCTAGAGCCAACGGTAAGTTTTCTATGTTAAACCATTACACCATTGAAAAACTGGTTACGTTTGCAATTGAAAGAAAAATGACTATAGTTGAAGAAGTAATGGCCCCTAAACTATGTTCTGGGATGAAAGTTACAGCTTCAGTGAAATCCGTTTGCAAATCGGAGTGATAGATTAGAATCTAGGGCCAACGGTAAGTTTTCTATGTTAAACCATTACACCATTGACAAACTGGTTACGTTTGCAATTGAAAGAAAAATGACTATAGTTGAAGAAGTAATGGCCCCTAAACTATGTTCTGGGATGAAAGTTACAGCTTCAGTGAAATCCGTTTGCAAATCGGAGTGATAGATTAGAATCTAGAGCCAACGGTAAGTTTTCTATGTTAAACCATTACACCATTGAAAAACTGGTTACGTTTGCAATTGAAAGAAAAATGACTATAGTTGAAGAAGTAATGGCCCCTAAACTATGTTCTGGGATGAAAGTTACAGCTTCAGTGAAATCCGTTTGCAAATCGGAGTGATAGATTAGAATCTAGAGCCAACGGTAAGTTTTCTATGTTAAACCATTACACCATTGAAAAACTGGTTACGTTTGCAATTGAAAGAAAAATGACTATAGTTGAAGAAGTAATGGCCCCTAAACTATGTTCTGGGATGAAAGTTACAGCTTCAGTGAAATCCGTTTGCAAATCGGAGTGATAGATTAGAATCTAGAGCCAACGGTAAGTTTTCTATGTTAAACCATTGCACCATTGAAAAACTGGTTACGTTTGCAATTGAAAGAAAAATGACTAAAGTTGAAGAAGTAATGGCCCCTAAACTATGTTCTGGGATGAAAGTTACAGCTTCAGTGAAATCCGTTTGCAAATCGGAGTGATAGATTAGAATCTAGAGCCAACGGTAAGTTTTCTATGTTAAACCATTACACCATTGAAAAACTGGTTACGTTTGCAATTGAAAGAAAAATGACTATAGTTGAAGAAGTAATGGCCCCTAAACTATGTTCTGGGATGAAAGTTACAGCTTCAGTGAAATCCGTTTGCAAATCGGAGTGATAGATTAGAATCTAGAGCCAACGGTAAGTTTTCTATGTTAAACCATTACACCATTGAAAAACTGGTTACGTTTGCAATTGAAAGAAAAATGACTATAGTTGAAGAAGTAATGGCCCCTAAACTATGTTCTGGGATGAAAGTTACAGCTTCAGTGAAATCCGTTTGCAAATCGGAGTTTGCAAATCGGAGTTTGGAAATCCGTTTGCAAATCGGAGTGATAGATTAGAATCTAGAGCCAACGGTAAGTTTTCTATGTTAAACCATTACAGCATTGTAAAACTGGTTACGTTTGCAATTGAAAGAAAAATGACTATAGTTGAAGAAGTAATGGCCCCTAAACTATGTTCTGGGATAAAAGTTACAGCTTCAGTGAAATCCGTTTGCAAATCGGAGTGATAGATTAGAATCTAGAGCCAACGGTAAGTTTTCTATGTTAAACCATTACACCATTGAAAAACTGGTTACGTTTGCAATTGAAAGAAAAATGACTATAGTTGAAGAAGTAATGGCCCCTAAACTATGTTCTGGGATGAAAGTTACAGCTTCAGTGAAATCCGTTTGCAAATTGGAGTGATAAATTAGAATCTAGAGCCAACAGTAAGTTTTCTATGTTAAACCATTACACCATTGAAAAACTGGTTACGTTTGCAATTGAAAGAAAAATGACTATAGTTGAAGAAGTAATGGCCCCTAAACTATGTTCTGGGATGAAAGTTACAGCTTCAGTGAAATCCGTTTGCAAATCGGAGTGATAGATTAGAATCTAGAGCCAACGGTAAGTTTTCTATGTTAAACCATTACACCATTGAAAAACTGGTTACGTTTGCAATTGAAAGAAAAATGACTATAGTTGAAGAAGTAATGGCCCCTAAACTATGTTCTGGGATGAAAGTTACAGCTTCAGTGAAATCCGTTTGCAAATCGGAGTGATAGATTAGAATCTAGAGCCAACGGTAAGTTTTCTATGTTAAACCATTACACCATTGAAAAACTGGTTACGTTTGCAATTGAAAGAAAAATGACTATAGTTGAAGAAGTAATGGCCCCTAAACTATGTTCTGGGATGAAAGTTACAGCTTCAGTGAAATCCGTTTGCAAATCGGAGTGATAGATTAGAATCTAGAGCCAACGGTAAGTTTTCTATGTTAAACCATTACACCATTGAAAAACTGGTTACGTTTGCAATTGAAAGAAAAATGACTATAGTTGAAGAAGTAATGGCCCCTAAACTATGTTCTGGGATGAAAGTTACAGCTTCAGTGAAATCCGTTTGCAAATCGGAGTGATAGATTAGAATCTAGGGCCAACGGTAAGTTTTCTATGTTAAACCATTACACCATTGACAAACTGGTTACGTTTGCAATTGAAAGAAAAATGACTATAGTTGAAGAAGTAATGGCCCCTAAACTATGTTCTGGGATGAAAGTTACAGCTTCAGTGAAATCCGTTTGCAAATCGGAGTGATAGATTAGAATCTAGAGCCAACGGTAAGTTTTCTATGTTAAACCATTACACCATTGAAAAACTGGTTACGTTTGCAATTGAAAGAAAAATGACTATAGTTGAAGAAGTAATGGCCCCTAAACTATGTTCTGGGATGAAAGTTACAGCTTCAGTGAAATCCGTTTGCAAATCGGAGTGATAGATTAGAATCTAGAGCCAACGGTAAGTTTTCTATGTTAAACCATTACAGCATTGAAAAACTGGTTACGTTTGCAATTGAAAGAAAAATGACTATAGTTGAAGAAGTAATGGCCCCTAAACTATGTTCTGGGATAAAAGTTACAGCTTCAGTGAAATCCGTTTTCAAATCGGAGTGATAGATTAGAATCTAGAGCCAACGGTAAGTTTTCTATGTTAAACCATTACACCATTGAAAAACTGGTTACGTTTGCAATTGAAAGAAAAATGACTATAGTTGAAGAAGTAATGGCCCCTAAACTATGTTCTGGGATGAAAGTTACAGCTTCAGTGAAATCCGTTTGCAAATCGGAGTGATAGATTAGAATCTAGAGCCAACGGTAAGTTTTCTATGTTAAACCATTACACCATTGAAAAACTGGTTACGTTTGCAATTGAAAGAAAAATGACTATAGTTGAAGAAGTAATGGCCCCTAAACTATGTTCTGGGATGAAAGTTACAGCTTCAGTGAAATCCGTTTGCAAATTGGAGTGATAAATTAGAATCTAGAGCCAACAGTGAGTTTTCTATGTTAAACCATTACACCATTGAAAAACTGGTTACGTTTGCAATTGAAAGAAAAATGACTATAGTTGAAGAAGTAATGGCCCCTAAACTATGTTCTGGGATGAAAGTTACAGCTTCAGTGAAATCCGTTTGCAAATCGGAGTGATAGATTAGAATCTAGAGCCAGCGGTAAGTTTTCTATGTTAAACCATTACACCATTGAAAAACTGGTTACGTTTGCAATTGAAAGAAAAATGACTATAGTTGAAGAAGTAATGGCCCCTAAACTATGTTCTGGGATGAAAGTTACAGCTTCAGTGAAATCCGTTTGCAAATCGGAGTGATAGATTAGAATCTAGAGCCAACGGTAAGTTTTCTATGTTAAACCATTACACCATTGAAAAACTGGTTACGTTTGCAATTGAAAGAAAAATGACTATAGTTGAAGAAGTAATGGCCCCTAAACTATGTTCTGGGATGAAAGTTACAGCTTCAGTGAAATCCGTTTGCAAATCGGAGTGATAGATTAGAATCTAGAGCCAACGGTAAGTTTTCTATGTTAAACCATTACACCATTGAAAAACTGGTTACGTTTGCAATTGAAAGAAAAATGACTATAGTTGAAGAAGTAATGGCCCCTAAACTATGTTCTGGGATGAAAGTTACAGCTTCAGTGAAATCCGTTTGCAAATCGGAGTGATAGATTAGAATCTAGAGCCAACGGTAAGTTTTCTATGTTAAACCATTACAGCATTGAAAAACTGGTTACGTTTGCAATTGAAAGAAAAATGACTATAGTTGAAGAAGTAATGGCCCCTAAACTATGTTCTGGGATAAAAGTTACAGCTTCAGTGAAATCCGTTTTCAAATCGGAGTGATAGATTAGAATCTAGAGCCAACGGTAAGTTTTCTATGTTAAACCATTACACCATTGAAAAACTGGTTACGTTTGCAATTGAAAGAAAAATGACTATAGTTGAAGAAGTAATGGCCCCTAAACTATGATCTGGGATGAAAGTTACAGCTTCAGTGAAATCCGTTTGCAAATTGGAGTGATAAATTAGAATCTAGAGCCAACAGTAAGTTTTCTATGTTAAACCATTACACCATTGAAAAACTGGTTACGTTTGCAATTGAAAGAAAAATGACTATAGTTGAAGAAGTAATGGCCCCTAAACTATGTTCTGGGATGAAAGTTACAGCTTCAGTGAAATCCGTTTGCAAATCGGAGTGATAGATTAGAATCTAGAGCCAACGGTAAGTTTTCTATGTTAAACCATTACACCATTGAAAAACTGGTTACGTTTGCAATTGAAAGAAAAATGACTATAGTTGAAGAAGTAATGGCCCCTAAACTATGTTCTGGGATGAAAGTTACAGCTTCAGTGAAATCTGTTTGCAAATTGGAGTGATAGATTAGAATCTAGAGCCAACGGTAAGTTTTCTATGTTAAACCATTACACCATTGAAAAACTGGTTACGTTTGCAATTGAAAGAAAAATGACTATAGTTGAAGAAGTAATGGCCCCTAAACTATGTTCTGGGATGAAAGTTACAGCTTCAGTGAAATCCGTTTGCAAATCGGAGTGATAGATTAGAATCTAGAGCCAACGGTAAGTTTTTTGTGTTAAACCATTACACCATTGAAAAACTGGTTACGTTTGCAATTGAAAGAAAAATGACTATAGTTGAAGAAGTAATGGCCCTTAAACTATGTTCTGGGATGAAAGTTACAGCTTCAGTGAAATCCGTTTGCAAATCGGAGTGATAGATTAGAATCTAGAGCCAACGGAAAGTTTTCTATGTTAAACAATTACACCATTGAAAAACTGGTTACGTTTGCAATTGAAAGAAAAATGACTATAGTTGAAGAAGTAATGGCCCCTAAACTATGTTCTGGGATGAAAGTTACAGCTTCAGTGAAATCTTTTTGCAAATCGGAGTGATAGATTAGAATCTAGAGCCAACGGTAAGTTTTCTATGTTAAACCATTACACCATTGAAAAACTGGTTACGTTTGCAATTGAAAGAAAAATGACTATAGTTGAAGAAGTAATGGCCCCTAAACTATGTTCTGGGATGAAAGTTACAGCTTCAGTGAAATCCGTTTGCAAATCGGAGTGATAGATTAGAATCTAGAGCCAACGGTAAGTTTTCTATGTTAAACCATTACACCATTGAAAAACTGGTTACGTTTGCAATTGAAAGAAAAATGACTATAGTTGAAGAAGTAATGGCCCCTAAACTATGTTCTGGGATGAAAGTTACAGCTTCAGTGAAATCCGTTTGCAAATCGGAGTGATAGATTAGAATCTAGAGCCAACGGTAAGTTTTCTATGTTAAACCATTACAGCATTGAAAAACTGGTTACGTTTGCAATTGAAAGAAAAATGACTATAGTTGAAGAAGTAATGGCCCCTAAACTATGTTCTGGGATAAAAGTTACAGCTTCAGTGAAATCCGTTTTCAAATCGGAGTGATAGATTAGAATCTAGAGCCAACGGTAAGTTTTCTATGTTAAACCATTACACCATTGAAAAACTGGTTACGTTTGCAATTGAAAGAAAAATGACTATAGTTGAAGAAGTAATGGCCCCTAAACTATGTTCTGGGATGAAAGTTACAGCTTCAGTGAAATCCGTTTGCAAATTGGAGTGATAGATTAGAATCTAGAGCCAACAGTAAGTTTTCTATGTTAAACCATTACACCATTGAAAAACTGGTTACGTTTGCAATTGAAAGAAAAATGACTATAGTTGAAGAAGTAATGGCCCCTAAACTATGTTCTGGGATGAAAGTTACAGCTTCAGTGAAATCCGTTTGCAAATCGGAGTGATAGATTAGAATCTAGAGCCAACGGTAAGTTTTCTATGTTAAACCATTACACCATTGAAAAACTGGTTACGTTTGCAATTGAAAGAAAAATGACTATAGTTGAAGAAGTAATGGCCCCTAAACTATGTTCTGGGATGAAAGTTACAGCTTCAGTGAAATCTGTTTGCAAATTGGAGTGATAGATTAGAATCTAGAGCCAACGGTAAGTTTTCTATGTTAAACCATTACACCATTGAAAAACTGGTTACGTTTGCAATTGAAAGAAAAATGACTATAGTTGAAGAAGTAATGGCCCCTAAACTATGTTCTGGGATGAAAGTTACAGCTTCAGTGAAATCCGTTTGCAAATCGGAGTGATAGATTAGAATCTAGAGCCAACGGTAAGTTTTCTATGTTAAACCATTACACCATTGAAAAACTGGTTACGTTTGCAATTGAAAGAAAAATGACTATAGTTGAAGAAGTAATGGCCCCTAAACTATGTTCTGGGATGAAAGTTACAGCTTCAGTGAAATCCGTTTGCAAATCGGAGTGATAGATTAGAATCTAGAGCCAATGGTAAGTTTTCTATGTTAAACAATTACACCATTGAAAAACTGGTTACGTTTGCAATTGAAAGAAAAATGACTATAGTTGAAGAAGTAATGGCCCCTAAACTATGTTCTGGGATGAAAGTTACAGCTTCAGTGAAATCCGTTTGCAAATCGGAGTGATAGGTTAGAATCTAGAGCCAACGGAAAGTTTTCTATGTTAAACAATTACACCATTGAAAAACTGGTTACGTTTGCAATTGAAAGAAAAATGACTATAGTTGAAGAAGTAATGGCCCCTAAACTATGTTCTGGGATAAAAGTTACAGCTTCAGTGAAATCCGTTTTCAAATCGGAGTGATAGATTAGAATCTAGAGCCAACGGTAAGTTTTCTATGTTAAACCATTACACCATTGAAAAACTGGTTACGTTTGCAATTGAAAGAAAAATGACTATAGTTGAAGAAGTAATGGCCCCTAAACTATGTTCTGGGATGAAAGTTACAGCTTCAGTGAAATCCGTTTGCAAATTGGAGTGATAAATTAGAATCTAGAGCCAACAGTAAGTTTTCTATGTTAAACCATTACACCATTGAAAAACTGGTTACGTTTGCAATTGAAAGAAAAATGACTATAGTTGAAGAAGTAATGGCCCCTAAACTATGTTCTGGGATGAAAGTTACAGCTTCAGTGAAATCCGTTTGCAAATCGGAGTGATAGATTAGAATCTAGAGCCAACGGTAAGTTTTCTATGTTAAACCATTACACCATTGAAAAACTGGTTACGTTTGCAATTGAAAGAAAAATGACTATAGTTGAAGAAGTAATGGCCCCTAAACTATGTTCTGGGATGAAAGTTACAGCTTCAGTGAAATCTGTTTGCAAATCGGAGTGATAGATTAGAATCTAGAGCCAACGGTAAGTTTTCTATGTTAAACCATTACAGCATTGAAAAACTGGTTACGTTTGCAATTGAAAGAAAAATGACTATAGTTGAAGAAGTAATGGCCCCTAAACTATGTTCTGGGATAAAAGTTACAGCTTCAGTGAAATCCGTTTTCAAATCGGAGTGATAGATTAGAATCTAGAGCCAACGGTAAGTTTTCTATTTTAAACCATTACACCATTGAAAAACTGGTTACGTTTGCAATTGAAAGAAAAATGACTATAGTTGAAGAAGTAATGGCCCCTAAACTATGTTCTGGGATGAAAGTTACAGCTTCAGTGAAATCCGTTTGCAAATTGGAGTGATAAATTAGAATCTAGAGCCAACAGTAAGTTTTCTATGTTAAACCATTACACCATTGAAAAACTGGTTACGTTTGCAATTGAAAGAAAAATGACTATAGTTGAAGAAGTAATGGCCCCTAAACTATGTTCTGGGATGAAAGTTACAGCTTCAGTGAAATCCGTTTGCAAATCGGAGTGATAGATTAGAATCTAGAGCCAACGGTAAGTTTTCTATGTTAAACCATTACACCATTGAAAAACTGGTTACGTTTGCAATTGAAAGAAAAATGACTATAGTTGAAGAAGTAATGGCCCCGAAACTATGTTCTGGGATGAAAGTTACAGCTTCAGTGAAATCCGTTTGCAAATCGGAGTGATAGATTAGAATCTAGAGCCAACGGTAAGTTTTCTATGTTAAACCATTACACCATTGAAAAACTGGTTACGTTTGCAATTGAAAGAAAAATGACTATAGTTGAAGAAGTAATGGCCCCTAAACTATGTTCTGGGATGAAAGTTACAGCTTCAGTGAAATCCGTTTGCAAATCGGAGTGATAGATTAGAATCTAGAGCCAACGGTAAGTTTTCTATGTTAAACAATTACACCATTGAAAAACTGGTTACGTTTGCAATTGAAAGAAAAATGACTATAGTTGAAGAAGTAATGGCCCCTAAACTATGTTCTGGGATGAAAGTTACAGCTTCAGTGAAATCCGTTTGCAAATCGGAGTGATAGATTAGAATCTAGAGCCAACGGTAAGTTTTCTATGTTAAACCATTACACCATTGAAAAACTGGTTACGTTTGCAATTGAAAGAAAAATGACTATAGTTGAAGAAGTAATGGCCCCTAAACTATGTTCTGGGATGAAAGTTACAGCTTCAGTGAAATCCGTTTGCAAATCGGAGTGATAGATTAGAATCTAGAGCCAACGGTAAGTTTTCTATGTTAAACCATTACACCATTGAAAAACTGGTTACGTTTGCAATTGAAAGAAAAATGACTATAGTTGAAGAAGTAATGGCCCCTAAACTATGTTCTGGGATGAAAGTTACAGCTTCAGTGAAATCCGTTTGCAAATCGGAGTGATAGATTAGAATCTAGAGCCAACGGTAAGTTTTCTATGTTAAACCATTACACCATTGAAAAACTGGTTACGTTTGCAATTGAAAGAAAAATGACTATAGTTGAAGAATTAATGGCCCCTAAACTATGTTCTGGGATGAAAGTTACAGCTTCAGTGAAATCCGTTTGCAAATCGGAGTTTGGAAATTCGTTTGCAAATCGGAGTGATAGATTAGAATCTAGAGCCAACGGTAAGTTTTCTATGTTAAACCATTACACCATTGAAAAACTGGTTACGTTTGCAATTGAAAGAAAAATGACTATAGTTGAAGAAGTAATGGCCCCTAAACTATGTTCTAGGATGAAAGTTACAGCTTCTGTGAAATCCGTTTGCAAATCGGAGTGATAGATTAGAATCTAGAGCCAACGGTAAGTTTTCTATGTTAAACCATTACACCATTGAAAAACTGGTTACGTTTGCAATTGAAAGAAAAATGACTATAGTTGAAGAAGTAATGGCCCCTAAACTATGTTCTGGAATGAAAGTTACAGCTTCAGTGAAATCCGTTTGCAAATCGGAGTGATAGATTAGAATCTAGGGCCAACGGTAAGTTTTCTATGTTAAACCATTACACCATTGAAAAACTGGTTACGTTTGCAATTGAAAGAAAAATGACTATAGTTGAAGAAGTAATGGCCCCTAAACTTTGTTCTGGGATGAAAGTTACAGCTTCAGTGAAATCCGTTTGCAAATCGGAGTGATAGATTAGAATCTAGAGCCAACGGTAAGTTTTCTATGTTAAACCATTACACCATTGAAAAACTGGTTACGTTTGCAATTGAAAGAAAATTGACTATAGTTGAAGAAGTAATGGCCCCTAAACTTTGTTCTGGGATGAAAGTTACAGCTTCAGTGAAATCCGTTTGCAAATCGGAGTGATAGATTAGAATCTAGAGCCAACGGTAAGTTTTCTATGTTAAACCATTACACCATTGAAAAACTGGTTACGTTTGCAATTGAAAGAAAAATGACTATAGTTGAAGAAGTAATGGCCCCTAAACTATGTTCTGGGATGAAAGTTACAGCTTCAGTGAAATCCGTTTGCAAATCGGAGTGATAGATTAGAATCTAGCGCCAACGGTAAGTTTTCTATGTTAAACCATTACACCATTGAAAAACTGGTTACGTTTGCAATTGAAAGAAAAATGACGGGGGCGCTAGAGAGGCGCTGCAGGGAGAAGACGTGTTCCCTGTGAGCTCCTGTTTTCCAGCCAGATCGTGACACTTTTAGAAGACTGATTGGGGCATGAAGCACCTCGCCTGAAAGCTTGGCACCCCAGCAATGCAAAGAGCCTCTCAACAATATCCACTGAAAAGTCGTGCGACCGTGAAACCCTTGCTTTCGCCTCTCAAGTACAAGAGACCTTTCTCCAAGATGGCCGCCCAGCCTCAGCATGGAGCCAAGGCCCCGCTGCCTGCATCTCCTCAGCCGGATCAACAGGCTCCTCAGGAGCAACCACAGGGTGTCCATAGCCCGGAGCCGACCCAGAGGACCCCTCCGCAGGTAATACCTACACCGGGGCTTGCTGTAACAGGTATGACGGCGGAGGAGCTAGTAGCGCTAATGAAATCCGTATTCCGTACGGAACTCCGTACGGAACTCCGTGAAGCAGTTACGGAATTATCCCAGCAGATTGCGGAAATTGGCCAGAGGGTGAATACGTTAGAGTCCCAAGCTGACGAGATAGTGGGGGCACTTAATGTTGACAGAGAGGCCATAGATGCCCATGATGATCGCTTAGATGCCCATGAGGCCAAATTAGAGGACCTGGAGAATAGAAGCAGGCGGGCAAACATTCGCATACGTGGTCTACCTGAAGCCTGTGCAGATTTTGAGGGGGTCGCAAATAAATTGTTTAAAACTATTCTCCCCCCTGATGATGCGTCAACCTTGAGAATAGTGCGGATTCACAGGGCCTTGGCCAAACCCCGCAATCCAGATCTTCCGAGAGACATCATAGCCAAACTCTCGGCCGAAGACTTGCGCGACAAGATACTTGTAGCTGCACGTGACATCGACCAACTACCTGGGGTCCCACCTGCGGTTCAGTTATATGCTGACCTGGCCCCTTCTACTATTGCTAAGCGAAGGGACATGCGACCATACACACTGGCCCTCCAAAAGAAAGCTATTCGTTACAAGTGGGGATTCCCGTTTCTCCTATCCTTTAAAATTGGAGGCAAAATTTACAACTGCAAAACTCCAAAAGATGCGGCTGCAGCCCTAAATGAACTAAATATCCCATTCGTCCTCCCGCCGACCACTGCATTGTCCCCTAAAGAACAAAGGCCTCAGGGACCATCTAGAATCTGGAACACGGCCAGAGCAAGCAAGTATCGCCCAAGATCTTTGGCTCTGGAAATGGGTCCTCCAACTTGATCCGGTCTCTCCTTTAACATAGGATCTGTTGTTTCTTTATGGGGGGCCACTTTATGATGCTGGCCCCACCACTGGTTCTGCTCTCTCTCTACCTTAAAGGTTTTCTTTTTTTCTTTCTTTTAAAAAGCAGGTCATACTATTTGGATTGCATGGGCCCCTTTATGATGTTGGGCCCAGTGTAAAAGTTTTGTTTTCCTGCTTATTTTTCCATTTAAGTTAGACTATTAACACCACAGTCATATACTTGGAATTGTCTGACTTGAATGCTGGTCCCACTAATCTTCATATTGAGGCCGGTTTCATCAGCTTAAACCTTGAGTCATCCTATCCCGGTAGATGTGGCCCCTTTATGATGCTGGGCCCACTGCATAGAAGATATGACACTCTTGGCATTTATCCTTTGGCGGGCCTATCTCTTGATGGAGCCCCCTTTAAGGGCAAGAGGGACCCCTTTATGATGTCGGGCCCTCTCATGTCAAGAAGCAACTTCATGGAACTTCTGCAGACCTTTGTCCTCTCTATATGACATGTATTGTTATCTTGATGGCTTGTTTGCTTATATTTTTGTTTTTATTGCCATTTGCAAGGTTATAAGAATAAGTGAGTGTATTTGATTAGGTTTCGCTTATTTTTACTTAGATTAAATATATGTGTAGGGGACTTAATCCCTGTACACCCTAGAGTAAATATTAGGATACCTACACTCCCCAACGAGCTAGGCATATCATTAACTATAGATAGAACAGTTTGCCCCTCAGTCAGTCCATCATTAGCTGATTTTCAGATGAATCTGGCTGGGAAAACCATAGTTGTTCCCCCATACAAAATGCCAGGCGGTGAGCCCATCTTTGTTTGGGTTCCCCTCCTCGCATTGTTTCTGCACCATTGTGCAATGTTCTTTTTTCAGAGTTCATTCGCTTCACTACAGATACATTTGGACCCACCTGGTGAGAAGGGTCCACAATATTTCTTTTTACCACCCTATAATTCTACCCATGAAAATCTCGAGAGGAAGCCTGCCCCCCTGCCCGACGAGGCCACACTTTTCTATTACCAATTTCACAAACCATGGCTACGAGACCAATTAATATAATCTCCCATAATGTCAGGGGCTTTAACTCCCCGCAAAAAAGGCAAAAGGCATTTATCTACTACTCCCAGTCCCATCCTGATATCCTGGCTTTACAGGAAACTCATTTCTCTACTAAATCCTCCCCTAAATTTTTCAACAAAAACTACACTCGGGTTTTCATGTCTAACTATCATAAAAAACAGAGAGGAGTGGCCACCTTTCTGGCCAACTCCTTTCCTTTGGAAGTATCTACCCAATTGGTTGACGACCAGGGAACATATAATATTATCCTAGGAAACCTCCATAATCGAGTCCTCTGTATAGTTAACATGTATGCCCCACCGAATCTGGTCAAGACAACCATTAATAAAATCTCTGAGATCCTCCTGACACTACAATATGATTCTCTGATATGGCTGGGAGACTTTAATCTAGCGCCAAATGATGTCCTTGACAAAACACTTCCAACTCGTCCATCGGACGCCAGGAAAAATAGGGAATACTTTGATAATGTGTTGAAACAATACTCATTAATTGATTCCTGGAGGGAGCATAATGGAGCAAGGAAGGGCTACTCATTTTATTCAGCACCTCACAACTCCTATTCCAGGATAGACCTGATCCTGATCTCTTCTCATTGTGCCTCTAGTTTGGCCTATTCAAGGCACTTATTGTGCTCTTGGTCAGACCATGACCCAATTTTAACATCTATGACCTCTCTATTACCAAAGACACAGAGGGCCCCTTGGAGACTCAATGAGAAACTTTTATATAACCCGGAGATATGTGGGGAAATAGATAAAGCTTTGGATGACTACTTTGCTGAGAATGCCACTCCCGAAGTTACACCGGCAATATGCTGGCTGGCCCATAAAGCAGTAATCAGAGGCCACCTCATTAAAGTGGCATCCAAACATAAGAGACAAAGAGGAATTATAATCTCTAATTTAGAGCATAAGATTACTACCCTTCATCACATTAACCAGAGTAGCCCTTCGAGATACCTTAGTAAACAAATCTATGACTTAAACACCCAGTTGGAGGCCATTTTGAATGCTGAGTGCGAAAAGGCCTTAAGTTGGACTAATGCAAAAGCCTACGACCAAATTAACAAGCCCAACAGGTGGCTAGCACAAAAATTAAGGGCCCAACAGTCACTGAACAGGATAGTGAGAATTAAAGATGTAAAGGGTAAAATTACGGCCAACCCAGATAAAATATATGAAGCCTTTTTATCATATTACAAACAATTATATAAGGATGAAGATCCTTATAGTGCTGCAGAGGCCAGATCCAACTTCTTGAATTCCACCCTCCATAAAACTTTATCCCCACTTACTGTGACGCAGCTTAACCAAAATATCACGTCTGAGGAACTCCGAGAGGCCATTAAAAAGACAAAAAATGCTAAATCACCGGGCCCAGATGGCCTAACAGCCCTTTACTATAAAAAATTTGAGCATACCCTAACTCCTCATATGCTAAAATTCTTTAACACCATATTGAAGGGCCACTCTCCTCCCCAAGAATTTCTGGCGTCTTCTATTGTAATGATCCCAAAGCCCCATAGAGACCCACTTTTAACTAAAAATTATCGCCCAATATCTCTACTTGGAGCTGACTATAAATTATTTACAGCCATACTTGCAGCCAGGCTCAATAATATCCTTCCTGCCTTAATACATAAAGACCAGGTGGGATTTATTCCCGCTAGGCAAGCTTCGGACAATATCCGCAAAATCGTGGATATACAACATTTCTCTAGCAGGTCTTCTTCATGTCTAGCCATTTTGGCTTTGGACATGGAGAAGGCCTTTGATTTGATCAAGTGGCCATATATGATCTCGGTCCTTCAAAAGTATGGATTTACTGGCAACTATTTGAACGCTATAAGAGCCCTTTATTCATCTCCTACTGCTTACCTCAAAATGCCGGCAGTCAGCAGGGTGTCGTTCCCAATTGAAAGGGGGACTAGACAGGGGTGTCCTCTATCACCGGCGATATTCGCCTTAATGATTGAACCCCTTGCTGAAATGATTAGACGAACTCCTGATATACAAGGAGTCACTATAGGTGCAAAAGAGTATAAACTATCCTTGTTTGCGGACGACATCCTGCTGACACTGTCATCCCCTCAAACATCTATACCGGCCCTCTTGAAGGTGATAGATGAATTCTCATTATTTTCAGGCTTCAAACTAAATTTAGAAAAGTCCGAGCTGATGCTATCGAATACTACCACTAAAGCAGGTCAGGAGCTTGCACGCTCCCTTGGCCTACAGTACCAATCGAGATATGTAAAATATCTGGGTATAAATTTAACGATAGATCCCTCTAAGCTATATGAACAAAATTATCCCTCAATGCTACGAAAACTGGGCAATGACCTAGATACCTGGAATAATTATCCAATTTCCCTTTTGGGAAGGGTGACCTCAGTGAGAATGACACTACTACCGCGCATTCTCTACCTATTCCGGGTCTTGCCTGTTCAAATCAAGAAAGGAGCATTGGGAAGACTTCAAAAACAAATTCAGCAATTCATCTGGCGAAAGCGCAAGGCACGTATCAAATATGCCACTCTGGCAAGGCCTAGAGACATGGGAGGTCTGAATGCCCCAATCCTTCTAAACTATTATTATGCTGCGCAGCTGACACAGCTAGCGGCAGCAAATTCGACATCTAATGTGCCCATCTGGGTAGAATTGGAATCAGGGCTTCTCAATCCTGCATCCCTCACTGGCCTAATGTGGTCTAAAGTGATCCACACTACTAAAATTAGAAAAAAGGCTCCGGTTGCTGCGCACTCCTTGGGCTTGTGGTCTAAGCTAAGATTTTCCCATGCTTTACAGTCTCCAATTTCGTGCTTGACGAATATATTTAGAAATCCTGATTTCCCAGGAGGCCTTCAAACTCACAGATTTGCATGGTGGATCTCGAAGGGCTACCTTACGCTTGGCAAATATATGTCTCACTTTAAACTAGCTTCACCTGCCCAATTTAGTAAAGATAAAAATGTCCCATATGAGGAGATGGATAACCTGGCCGCGATATTTAAATACCTACAATCCTTGGACAGTGGGGGAGAGATCCTGATATATACTCCGTTTGAAGTCAAATGCAAAAATTATGCTATGGAAAAGGGTCTTATTTCAGACCTATATTTGACAATGTGCCACACTGATATGACTCCTAAACTAAAAGTTCATGAAAGCTGGGAGCGGGATTGCAACATTACTTTCTCTGAAGCAAGATGGGCCCACTGTTGCTCAACCCTTACGAGAGGGTCACTATTTTTTTCATCTATTGAAACGTCTCTAAAATTGTTCCATAGAATATACTTTACGCCTTCAAGGCTAAGCCTATTTTACCATGATTCTTCTGACCTTTGTTTTAGAAACTGCCATATGAGGGGAGACCTATGGCATATATGGTGGGATTGCCCGACAGTTCAACATTACTGGAAAGCAATATGGAACAAATTATCTTTAATGTTGGGCAAGCAAATCCCCATGGACCCATCGGTGGCCCTTTTAGGGAATAGGCCTGAATCAGTGTTGCACCCAGCCCATAAGCTTATCTAATTCGTGATCGCACAAGCCAAAAGGCACATAGCCTCCCATTGGAGACAACCCCTTCTGTCCGTGGACGATATGTTCAGAGACCTAAACAAAACAATGCTCTCGGAGCACATCAGAGCTAAAATTTTTGACAGGTTAGAAAATTTCTTCAAAATATGGGATCCATGGATACATTATCAAGATAACCAAGGTCTCAGATATACCCTTCATACATTCTAACACCCCTGACATTACACACTGCCATGAAACATGAGTTGACTCTGGAGGCATGGGATGGGTTTGGTTCCTTTCGGTATCACTGGAAAAAATGGTGGTAGAGATTTGAAGCGTAATTCTCACTGTTCACTCCCCTTCCTTTTCCCTCACTTTTCCTACTTTATCCCCTGGATAGGTCCATTGGCATGCTGTGGTACACCCACTCATGGACCATTCCTTGCTACCCCATCCCTGATCCCCTACCCTTCCCTCTCAATCCTTGCCTTTTCCTTACTTCCCCCCCCCCCCCCCATTGTATGGCAATTGTGATCTAGTGGTTACCTTATTTACAACCTTGAGAAGAATTACTATGACCACCTAGTTATGAAAAATATACGATGATGTTTCCTCTAGCTTATCCCCATGTGTGGGGATCATCGTTATTATCTCTGTATATTTGTGCTATCTTCAATAAAAACCCTTGAAACGAAAGAAAAATGACTATAGTTGAAGAAGTAATGGCCCCTAAACTATGTTCTGGGATGAAAGTTACAGCTTCAGTGAAATCCGTTTGCAAATCGGAGTGATAGATTAGAATCTAGAGCCAACGGTAAGTTTTCTATGTTAAACCATTACACCATTGAAAAACTGGTTACGTTTGCAATTGAAAGAAAAATGACTATAGTTGAAGAAGTAATGGCCCCTAAACTATGTTCTGGGATGAAAGTTACAGCTTCAGTGAAATCCGTTTGCAAATCGGAGTGATAGATTAGAATCTAGAGCCAACGGTAAGTTTTCTATGTTAAACCATTACACCATTGAAAAACTGGTTACGTTTGCAATTGAAAGAAAAATGACTATAGTTGAAGAAGTAATGGCCCCTAAACTATGTTCTGGGATTAAAGTTACAGCTTCAGTAAAATCCGTTTGCAAATCGGAGTGATAGATTAGAATCTAGAGCCAACGGTAAGTTTTCTATGTTAAACCATTACACCATTGAAAAACTGGTTACGTTTGCAATTGAAAGAAAAATGACTATAGTTGAAGAAGTAATGGCCCCTAACCTATGTTCTGGGATGAAAGTTACAGCTTCAGTGTAATCCGTTTGCAAATCGGAGTGATAGATTAGAATCTAGAGCCAACGGTAAGTTTTCTATGTTAAACCATTACACCATTGAAAAACTGGTTACGTTTGCAATTGAAAGAAAAATGACTATAGTTGAAGAAGTAATGGCCCCTAACCTATGTTCTGGGATGAAAGTTACAGCTTCAGTGTAATCCGTTTGCAAATCGGAGTGATAGATTAGAATCTAGAGCCAACGGTAAGTTTTCTATGTTAAACCATTACACCATTGAAAAACTGGTTACGTTTGCAATTGAAAGAAAAATGACTATAGTTGAAGAAGTAATGGCCCCTAAACTATGTTCTGGGATGAAAGTTACAGCTTCAGTGTAATCCGTTTGCAAATCGGAGTGATAGATTAGAATCTAGAGCCAATGGTAAGTTTTCTATGTTAAACCATTACACCATTGAAAAACTGGTTACGATGGCGCAATTGAAAGAAAAATGACTATAGTTGAAGAAGTAATGGCCCCTAAACTATGTTCTGGGATGAAAGTTACAGCTTCAGTGAAATCCGTTTGCAAATCGGAGTGATAGATTAGAATCTAGAGCCAACGGTAAGTTTTCTATGTTAAACCATTACACCATTGAAAAACTGGTTACGTTTGCAATTGAAAGAAAATTGACTATAGTTGAAGAAGTAATGGCCCCTAAACTTTGTTCTGGGATGAAAGTTACAGCTTCAGTGAAATCCGTTTGCAAATCGGAGTGATAGATTAGAATCTAGAGCCAACGGTAAGTTTTCTATGTTAAACCATTACACCATTGAAAAACTGGTTACGTTTGCAATTGAAAGAAAAATGACTATAGTTGAAGAAGTAATGGCCCCTAAACTATGTTCTGGGATGAAAGTTACAGCTTCAGTGAAATCCGTTTGCAAATCGGAGTGATAGATTAGAATCTAGAGCCAACGGTAAGTTTTCTATGTTAAACCATTACACCATTGAAAAACTGGTTACGTTTGCAATTGAAAGAAAAATGACTATAGTTGAAGAAGTAATGGCCCCTAAACTATGTTCTGGGATGAAAGTTACAGCTTCAGTGAAATCCGTTTGCAAATCGGAGTGATAGATTAGAATATAGAGCCAACGGTAAGTTTTCTATGTTAAACTATTACACCATTGAAAAACTGGTTACGTTTGCAATTGAAAGAAAAATGACTATAGTTGAAGAAGTAATGGCCCCTAAACTATGTTCTGGGATGAAAGTTACAGCTTCAGTGAAATCCGTTTGCAAATCGGAGTGATAGATTAGAATCTAGAGCCAACGGTAAGTTTTCTATGTTAAACCATTACACCATTGAAAAACTGGTTACGTTTGCAATTGAAAGAAAAATGACTATAGTTGAAGAAGTAATGGCCCCTAAACTATGTTCTGGGATGAAAGTTACAGCTTCAGTGAAATCCGTTTGCAAATCGGAGTGATAGATTAGAATCTAGAGCCAACGGTAAGTTTTCTATGTTAAACCATTACACCATTTAAAAACTGGTTACGTTTGCAATTGAAAGAAAAATGACTATAGTTGAAGAAGTAATGGCCCCTAAACTATGTTCTGGGATGAAAGTTACAGCTTCAGTGAAATCCGTTTGCAAATCGGAGTGATAGATTAGAATCTAGAGCCAACGGTAAGTTTTCTATGTTAAACCATTACACCATTGAAAAACTGGTTACGATGGCGCAATTGAAAGAAAAATGACTATAGTTGAAGAAGTAATGGCCCCTAAATTATGTTCTGGGATGAAAGTTACAGCTTCAGTGAAATCCGTTTGCAAATCGGAGTGATAGATTAGAATCTAGAGCCAACGGTAAGTTTTCTATGTTAAACCATTACACCATTGAAAAACTGGTTACGTTTGCAATTGAAAGAAAAAATGACTATAGTTGAAGAAGTAATGGCCCCTAAACTATGTTCTGGGATGAAAGTTACAGCTTCAGTGAAATCTGTTTGCAAATCGGAGTGATAGATTAGAATCTAGAGCCAACGGTAAGTTTTCTATGTTAAACCATTACACCATTGAAAAACTGGTTACGTTTGCAATTGAAAGAAAAATGACTATAGTTGAAGAAGTAATGGCCCCTAACCTATGTTCTGGGATGAAAGTTACAGCTTCAGTGAAATCCGTTTGCAAATCGGAGTGATAGATTAGAATCTAGAGCCAACGGTAATGTTAAACCATTACACCATTGAAAAACTGGTTACGTTTGCAATTGAAAGAAGAATGACTATAGTTGAAGAAGTAATGGCCCCTAAACTATGTTCTGGGATGAAAGTTACAGCTTCAGTGAAATCCGTTTGCAAATCGGAGTGATAGATTAGAATCTAGAGCCAACGGTAAGTTTTCTATGTTAAACCATTACACCATTGAAAAACTGGTTACGATGGCGCAATTGAATGAAAAATGACTATAGTTGAAGAAGTAATGGCCCCTAAACTATGTTCTGGGATGAAAGTTACAGCTTCAGTGAAATCCGTTTGCAAATCGGAGTTTGCAAATCGGAGTTTGGAAATCCGTTTGCAAATCGGAGTGATAGATTAGAATCTAGAGCCAACGGTAAGTTTTCTATGTTAAACCATTACACCATTGAAAAACTGGTTACGTTTGCAATTGAAAGAAAAATGACTATAGTTGAAGAAGTAATGGCCCCTAAACTATGTTCTGGGATGAAAGTTACAGCTTCAGTGAAATCCGTTTGCAAATCGGAGTGATAGATTAGAATCTAGAGCCAACGGTAAGTTTTCTATGTTAAACCATTACACCATTGAAAAACTGGTTACGTTTGCAATTGAAAGAAAAATGACTATAGTTGAAGAAGTAATGGCCCCTAAACTATGTTCTGGGATGAAAGTTACAGCTTCAGTGAAATCCGTTTGCAAATCGGAGTGATAGATTAGAATCTAGAGCCAACGGTAAGTTTTCTATGTTAAACCATTACACCATTGAAAAACTGGTTACGTTTGCAATTGAAAGAAAAATGACTATAGTTGAAGAAGTAATGGCCCCTAAACTATGTTCTGGGATGAAAGTTACAGCTTCAGTGAAATCCGTTTGCAAATCGGAGTGATAGATTAGAATCTAGAGCCAACGGTAAGTTTTCTATGTTAAACCATTGCACCATTGAAAAACTGGTTACGTTTGCAATTGAAAGAAAAATGACTAAAGTTGAAGAAGTAATGGCCCCTAAACTATGTTCTGGGATGAAAGTTACAGCTTCAGTGAAATCCGTTTGCAATTCGGAGTGATAGATTAGAATCTAGAGCCAACGGTAAGTTTTCTATGTTAAACCATTACACCATTGAAAAACTGGTTACGTTTGCAATTGAAAGAAAAATGACTATAGTTGAAGAAGTAATGGCCCCTAAACTATGTTCTGGGATGAAAGTTACAGCTTCAGTGAAATCTGTTTGCAAATCGGAGTGATAGATTAGAATCTAGAGCCAACGGTAAGTTTTCTATGTTAAACCATTACACCATTGAAAAACTGGTTACGTTTGCAATTGAAAGAAAAATGACTATAGTTGAAGAAGTAATGGCCCCTAAACTATGTTCTGGGATGAAAGTTACAGCTTCAGTGAAATCCGTTTGCAAATCGGAGTGATAGATTAGAATCTAGAGCCAACGGTAAGTTTTCTATGTTAAACCATTACACCATTGAAAAACTGGTTACGTTTGCAATTGAAAGAAAAATGACTATAGTTGAAGAAGTAATGGCCCCTAAACTATGTTCTGGGATGAAAGTTACAGCTTCAGTGAAATCCGTTTGCAAATCGGTGTGATAGATTAGAATCTAGAGCCAACGGTAATGTTAAACCATTACACCATTGAAAAACTGGTTACGTTTGCAATTGAAAGAAGAATGACTATAGTTGAAGAAGTAATGGCCCCTAAACTATGTTCTGGGATGAAAGTTACAGCTTCAGTGAAATCCGTTTGCAAATCGGAGTGATAGATTAGAATCTAGAGCCAACGGTAAGTTTTCTATGTTAAACCATTACACCATTGAAAAACTGGTTACGATGGCGCAATTGAATGAAAAATGACTATAGTTGAAGAAGTAATAGCCCCTAAACTATGTTCTGGGATGAAAGTTACAGCTTCAGTGAAATCCGTTTGCAAATCGGAGTTTGCAAATCGGAGTTTGGAAATCCGTTTGCAAATCGGAGTGATAGATTAGAATCTAGACCCAACGGTAAGTTTTCTATGTTAAACCATTACACCATTGAAAAACTGGTTACGTTTGCAATTGAAAGAAAAATGACTATAGTTGAAGAAGTAATGGCCCCTAAACTATGTTCTGGGATGAAAGTTACAGCTTCAGTGAAATCCGTTTGCAAATCGGAGTGATAGATTAGAATCTAGAGCCAACGGTAAGTTTTCTATGTTAAACCATTACACCATTGAAAAACTGGTTACGTTTGCAATTGAAAGAAAAATGACTATAGTTGAAGAAGTAATGGCCCCTAAACTATGTTCTGGGATGAAAGTTACAGCTTCAGTGAAATCTGTTTGCAAATTGGAGTGATAGATTAGAATCTAGAGCCAACGGTAAGTTTTCTATGTTAAACCATTACACCATTGAAAAACTGGTTACGTTTGCAATTGAAAGAAAAATGACTATAGTTGAAGAAGTAATGGCCCCTAAACTATGTTCTGGGATGAAAGTTACAGCTTCAGTGAAATCCGTTTGCAAATCGGAGTGATAGATTAGAATCTAGAGCCAACGGTAAGTTTTCTATGTTAAACCATTACACCATTGAAAAACTGGTTACGTTTGCAATTGAAAGAAAAATGACTATAGTTGAAGAAGTAATGGCCCCTAAACTATGTTCTGGGATGAAAGTTACAGCTTCAGTGAAATCCGTTTGCAAATCGGAGTGATAGATTAGAATCTAGAGCCAACGGTAAGTTTTCTATGTTAAACAATTACACCATTGAAAAACTGGTTACGTTTGCAATTGAAAGAAAAATGACTATAGTTGAAGAAGTAATGGCCCCTAAACTATGTTCTGGGATGAAAGTTACAGCTTCAGTGAAATCCGTTTGCAAATCGGAGTGATAGATTAGAATCTAGAGCCAACGGAAAGTTTTCTATGTTAAACAATTACACCATTGAAAAACTGGTTACGTTTGCAATTGAAAGAAAAATGACTATAGTTGAAGAAGTAATGGCCCCTAAACTATGTTCTGGGATGAAAGTTACAGCTTCAGTGAAATCCGTTTGCAAATCGGAGTGATAGATGAGAATCTAGAGCCAACGGTAAGTTTTCTATGTTAAACCATTACACCATTGAAAAACTGGTTACGTTTGCAATTGAAAGAAAAATGACTATAGTTGAAGAAGTAATGGCCCCTAAACTATGTTCTGGGATGAAAGTTACAGCTTCAGTGAAATCCGTTTGCAAATCGGAGTGATAGATTAGAATCTAGAGCCAACGGTAAGTTTTCTATGTTAAACCATTACACCATTGAAAAACTGGTTACGTTTGCAATTGAAAGAAAAATGACTATAGTTGAAGAAGTAATGGCCCCTAAACTATGTTCTGGGATGAAAGTTACAGCTTCAGTGAAATCCGTTTGCAAATCGGAGTGATAGATTAGAATCTAGAGCCAACGGTAAGTTTTCTATGTTAAACCATTACACCATTGAAAAACTGGTTACGTTTGCAATTGAAAGAAAAATGACTATAGTTGAAGAAGTAATGGCCCCTAAACTATGTTCTGGGATGAAAGTTACAGCTTCAGTGAAATCCGTTTGCAAATCGGAGTGATAGATTAGAATCTAGAGCCAACGGTAAGTTTTCTATGTTAAACCATTACACCATTGAAAAACTGGTTACGTTTGCAATTGAAAGAAAAATGACTATAGTTGAAGAAGTAATGGCCCCTAAACTATGTTCCGGGATGAAAGTTACAGCTTCAGTGAAATCCGTTTGCAAATCGGAGTTTGGAAATCCGTTTGCAAATCGGAGTGATAGATTAGAATCTAGAGCCAACGGTAAGTTTTCTATGTTAAACCATTACACCATTGAAAAACTGGTTACGTTTGCAATTGAAAGAAAAATGACTATAGTTGAAGAAGTAATGGCCCCTAAACTATGTTCTAGGATGAAAGTTACAGCTTCTGTGAAATCCGTTTGCAAATCGGAGTGATAGATTAGAATCTAGAGCCAACGGTAAGTTTTCTATGTTAAACCATTACACCATTGAAAAACTGGTTACGTTTGCAATTGAAAGAAAAATGACTATAGTTGAAGAAGTAATGGCCCCTAAACTATGTTCTGGGATGAAAGTTACAGCTTCAGTGAAATCCGTTTGCAAATCGGAGTGATAGATTAGAATCTAGGGCCAACGGTAAGTTTTCTATGTTAAACCATTACACCATTGAAAAACTGGTTACGTTTGCAATTGAAAGAAAAATGACTATAGTTGAAGAAGTAATGGCCCCTAAACTATGTTCTGGGATGAAAGTTACAGCTTCAGTGAAATCCGTTTGCAAATCGGAGTGATAGATTAGAATCTAGAGCCAACGGTAAGTTTTCTATGTTAAACCATTACACCATTGAAAAACTGGTTATGTTTGCAATTGAAAGAAAAATGACTATAGTTGAAGAAGTAATGGCCCCTAACCTATGTTCTGGGATGAAAGTTACAGCTTCAGTGAAATCCGTTTGCAAATCGGAGTGATAGATTAGAATCTAGAGCCAACGGTAAGTTTTCTATGTTAAACCATTACACCATTGAAAAACTGGTTACGTTTGCAATTGAAAGAAAAATGACTATAGTTGAAGAAGTAATGGCCCCTAAACTATGTTCTGGGATGAAAGTTACAGCTTCAGTGAAATCCGTTTGCAAATCGGAGTGATAGATTAGAATCTAGAGCCAACGGTAAGTTTTCTATGTTAAACCATTACACCATTGAAAAACTGGTTACGATGGCGCAATTGAAAGAAAAATGACTATAGTTGAAGAAGTAATGGCCCCTAAATTATGTTCTGGGATGAAAGTTACAGCTTCAGTGAAATCCGTTTGCAAATCGGAGTGATAGATTAGAATCTAGAGCCAACGGTAAGTTTTCTATGTTAAACCATTACATCATTGAAAAACTGGTTACGTTTGCAATTGAAAGAAAAATGACGGGGGGCGCATGCGCGGAGCTGCTCTGTGTAGCATGCACATGGAGTGAGCTCCGTCTTCTGGAGCGGCTTTCAGCCTTTTTGCCAGCACGGATCGGGACGGGAGAGGTATCGATCGAGAGAGCGTGACCCCCGCTATGCTAAGGTCGCCTAATAGTTATCCTCTGAGGAGCCGTTCAGCTACGAGACCTTTGCTTTCCCCACTGCGCTTCAACCGGAGATTCTCCAAGATGGCCGACCAGGCCCTGGATCAAGCCACCACCTCGCAGCCCAGCTCAACCCCGGAGAGACAGGACTCTGCGCGGACTCCACCAGCGGCTATGCCACCACCTGACAGCCAGCCACAGGGGGATCTCTCTAATCAGGAGCTTCTGGCCAGCATGACGAGGATCTTCCGTTCGGAGCTTAGAGAAGCGGTGACGGAGCTTTCCCGGCAGATTTCCGACATAGGTGAGAGAGTGGATGTGCTAGAGAAGCAGTCGGATCAGGTCATAGGGGCCATTAATGAGGACCGCAAACAATTAGATTCTCAAGACACGCGCTTAGATACTATTGAGGATAAGTTAGAGGATTTAGAGAATCGGAGCCGGAGGGGTAATGTCCGCATACGGGGACTTCCGGAATCCGTAACTGATGTGGAAGCGGCGGCGGTAAATCTATTTGGGGCCTTGCTATCACAAGTGGACCCCACACTTATCCGAATAGTACGAATCCACAGGGCACTGGCCAAGCCTAGAAACTCGGATCTCCCCCGCGATGTGATCGCAAAACTATCTTCAGAAGACATAAGGGACAAAATTCTGTTTGCCGCCCGTGACCTGACTGTTTTGCCTGGGGTTCCGAACTCCGTGCAGATCTATGCGGATTTGGCCCCCATAACCATACAAAGAAGGCGGAATATGCGGCCCTACACGTTGGCACTGCAGAAGGCATCAACCAGATACAGGTGGAATTTCCCCTTCTCCTTGGCATTTAAGATAAACACCAAGCAGTATGTATGTAGGACCCCACAAGAGGCTGCGGACGCACTCGATGAGGCAAATATACCTTACGAAATTCCGACAGACCCGGGACCCTCGCAAAACCAGCCCCCACAGAGGACCCAGAGAACTCAGGCCCTACGACGAACTTGGAATACAGCAAGAGATACACAGTTTCGTCCACGGAGACTCAACTTGGATTCTCAAGATTAACTGCTTTGCCAATACGATTATGCCCTTTATGATGTGGCATGCTGATGTTATACATAAGCAGATTTGGCTAATTGCCCTGTATGATATGACACACCTAGATGCTATATAATGGATACTGATATGCCCTTTATGTTGTGGCTCACTTGGCCTCTGAACAACTGTTATTGACTTGCCCTTTATGATGCGGCATATTTGGCTACTGCACAACGGATACCAACTTGCCCTTTATGATGTGGCTTATTTTGCTCCCGAACAAATGTTACTAACTTGCCCTTTATGATGCGGCACACCTGGCTACTGTACAACGGATACTGACATGCCCTTTATGATGTGGCTTACTTGGTATATGATCATCTGTCACTTACATGCCCTTTATGATGTGGCATTATAGGTTACCCACCGACCTTTGGCTCAGCGGATCTTAGGGGATAAACTATGACCCTATCATAACGCAAATGCCCTTTATGATGTGGCACAACTGAACATAGATCTATGGGTTAATAGCAGGTCCCCTACGGTCTAGTGCTTTATCTCTTTATACTGATTGCAAAACCTAAGCAAATAACATGCAGGTCACTATTAGTGTTGGGCGAACATCTAGATGTTCGGGTTCGGGCCGAACAGGCCGAACATGGCCGCGATGTTCGGGTGTTCGACCCGAACTCCGAACATAATGGAAGTCAATGGGGACCCGAACTTTTGTGGTTTGTAAAGCCTCCTTACATGCTACATACCCCAAATTTGCAGGGTATGTGCACCTTGGGAGTGGGTACAAGAGGAAAAAAAAATTAGCAAAAAGAGCTTATAGTTTTTGAGAAAATCGATTTTAAAGTTTCAAAGGGAAAACTGTCTTTTAAATGCGGGAAATGTCTGTTTTCTTTGCACAGGTAACATGTTTTTTGTCGGCATGCAGTCATAAATGTAATACATATAAGAGGTTCCAGGAAAAGGGACCGGTAACGCTAACCCAGCAGCAGCACACGTGATGGAACAGGAGGAGGGTGGCGCAGGAGGAGAAGAAGGCCACGCTTTGTGAGACACAACAACCCCGGCCTTGCATGAGGGCAAGAAGCGTGCGGATAGCAGGCTTTGTACCGCCATGCAGTCATAAATGTAATAAAGATAAGTGGTTCAATAAACAGGGACCACGCGGCAACGCTAACCCAGCAGCAGCAGACGTGATGGAACAGGAGCAGGCGCAGGAGGAGAAGGCCACGCTTTGTGAGACACAACAACCCAGGCCTTGCATGAGGGCAAGAAGCGTGCGGATAGCAGGCTTTGTACCGCCATGCAGTCATAAATGTAATAAAGATAAGTGGTTCAATAAACAGGGACCACGCGGCAACGCTAACCCAGCAGCAGCAGACGTGATGGAACAGGAGCAGGCGCAGGAGGAGAAGGCCACGCTTTGTGAGACACAACAACCCAGGCCTTGCATGAGGGCAAGAAGCGTGCGGATAGCAGGCTTTGTACGGCCATGCAGTCATAAATGTAATAAAGATAAGTGGTTCAATAAACAGGGACCACGCGGCAACGCTAACCCAGCAGCAGCAGACGTGATGGAACAGGAGGAGGCGCAGGAGGAGAAGGCCACGCTTTGTGAGACACAACAACCCAGGCCTTGCATGAGGGCAAGAAGCGTGCGGATAGCATGCTTTGTACCGCCATGCAGTCATAAATGTAATAAAGATAAGTGGTTCAATAAACAGGGACCACGCGGCAACGCTAACCCAGCAGCAGCAGACGTGATGGAACAGGAGCAGGCGCAGGAGGAGAAGGCCACGCTTTGTGAGACACAACAACCCAGGCCTTGCATGTGGACAAAAAGCGTGCGGATATAGCAGCAATGCTTTTTGCCGCCATGCAGTCATAAATGTAATACAGATGAGAGGTTCAATAAACAGGGCCCGGAAACGCAACACCATCCCAGATGTTCATTGGTCATGTTACTTGGTTGGGGTCCTGGAGTGTTGCGTAGTCATTTCCAATCCAGGATTGATTCATTTTAATTTGAGTCAGACGGTCTGCATTGTCTGTAGAGAGGCGGATACGCCGATCTGTGACGATGCCTCCGGCAGCACTGAAACAGCGTTCCGACATAACGCTGGCTGCCGGGCAAGCCAGCACCTCTATTGCGTACATTGCCAGTTCGTGCCAGGTGTCTAGCTTCGATACCCAATAGTTGAAGGGTGCAGATGGATGGTTCGACACAGCTACGCCATCTGACATGTAGTCCTTGACCATCTTCTCCAGGCGATCGGTGTTGGAGGTGGATCTGCACGCTTGCTGTTCAGTGGGCTGCGGCTGCATGGGTGTCAGAAAATTTTCCCACTCCAAGGACACTGCCGATACCATTCCCTTTTGGGTACTAGCTGCGGCTTGCGTTGTTTGCTGCCCTCCTGGTCGTCCTGGGTTTGCGGAAGTCAGTCTGTCTGCGTACAACTGGCTAGAGGAGGGGGAGGATGTCAATCTCCTCTCTAAAGTCTCCACAAGGGCCTGCTGGTATTCTTCCATTTTGACCTGTCTGACTCTTTCTTCAAGCAGTTTTGGAACATTGTGTTTGTACCGTGGATCCAGAAGGGTATAAACCCAGTAATTGGTGTTGTCCAGAATGCGCACAATGCGTGGGTCACGTTCAATGCAGTCTAGCATGAATTGAGCCATGTGTGCCAGAGTCCTACCAGAATCCTCATCATCCTCTTGTGAGCGTTGTGATAGTTGTTGTGATGCATCATAGTCGTCACCTTCCTCCTGGTCTGCTTCTGCTGACCATTCGCGTTGAATTGTGGAAGTCCAACGTGCACCGCTCTGGCCCTCGTCAGTGGTGGCATGAAATTCCTGCTCCAACTCCAGCTGTTCCTCCTCCTCTTCTTCGTCATAGCTGCTGGGGCCAGCGTTCCCTGAGGCGGATGGCCTGATGTTGGTACCATCACGCTGATCGTTTTCTCCTTCAGATTCCCCCAGTTGCATCATGACAGCTGTTTCCTTGATTTTTAACATCGACCTCTTCAGTAAACACAGCAGTGGTATGGTAATGCTGACTGAAGAGTTGTCACTGCTCACAAGCAACGTGGATTGCTCAAAATTTTGGAGGACTTGGCAGAGGTCCAACATGTTGGCCCAATCGGATCCACAGAAGCTTGGCAGCTGGCCGGATGCGCCTCGGTACTGCGCCGTCATGTACTGGACCACTGCACTCTTCTGCTCGCAAAAGCGGGCTAGCATGTGCAGCGTAGAATTCCAGCGCGTAGGGACATCACACAGCAAGCGATGGTGGGGGAGATTGAAGCGCTCCTGCATCTTGGCGAGTGCCCCCGAAGCAGTACTGGAATTTCTACAATGTTTGGACACTCGACGCACCTTCAACAGCAGATCGGGCACGCCTGGGTATGTCCTCAGGAACCGCTGAACTACTAGGTTCATCACGTGCGCCAGGCAAGGGATGTGTGTCAGCTTAGCCAACCTTAAAGCGCGAATGAGATTACTCCCATTATCACACACAACCATGCCCGGTTTCAGGTCCAGCGGTGCCAGCCACAAATCCGTCTGTTCCTTTATTCCCCTCCAAATTTCCTCCCCTGTGTGCTGCTTATCCCCAAGGCAGATTAGCTTCAGCAACGCTTGCTGACGCATGCCAACAGCTGTGCTGCACTGCTTCCACGATCCTACTGCTGCTGGGTTAGCGTTTCCGGATGAGGTACAGCTTTGAGATGCGTTGGAGGAGAAGGAGTCAGAGAGGTAGGTGCTGCTGTTATCCAGTGGGAGGGACGGCGGTGCAGCTGTTTGTGGCGTGGGCAACACCCGTGCCGTAGCAGGTGAGGAATCGCTGCCAGGCTCCACAAGGTTCACCCAGTGCGCGGTAAGGGAGATGTATCGACCCTGGCCGAACGCACTCGTCCAGGTGTCAGTGGTGAGGTGAACCTTGCAGGCAACGGCATTCTTCAAGCTTCGGGTTATTTTGCTGACCACGTGCTCATGCAACTCAGGCACTGCAGAGCGTGCAAAGTGGTAGCGGCTGGGAACCACGTAACGTGGGATGGCCACTGACATCATGCCCTTGAAGCTGTTTGTCTCCACCAATCGATATGGCAGCATTTCGCAGGCCAGAAGCTTGGCTATGCTGGCTGTTACTGCCACGGCCCGGGGGTCATTTGCTGGCAATTTCCTCTTGCGCTCAAACATCTCCGACACAGACAACTGAACCGTAGCGCTGCACACGGAAGGGCTGTTGGTTGTTGTGTTTGATGAACACTGGGAGACCTCAAGAGCACTACTCCGGAAAGTGACAGTGTCAGCGTCGTCTGATGTTTGTGAATGTTGTGAACCACGCAATGGCTGGGCTACTGCTGCTGCTGAGGCGGGTCTGGTGAACCCAAGGGAGGCAGTGTTGTTTCTGGTACCCTGTCCTGACGCGTTTGCCCAAAGAGTGGGATGTTTGGATAGCATGTGACGGCTCATGCTGGTGGTGGAGAGGTTGTTAATATTTTTCCCCCTGCTCAGGCGGGTCTTGCACACCTTGCAAATCGCCATGGTAACATCCTCAGTGCAGTCTTCAAAGAAAGCCCAGACTTTGGAGCACCTGCCTCCTTGCTGGCGATTTCTGTTTGCTCCTCTTTTGCCTCTCACTTGAACTTCCACGCTTGTGGTGCCTGAAATTGCGCGCCGCCTACCTTGTGGCACAAGGCGAACTCGTGCAGCAGTGTGTTCTTCAACAGACTCATCTGTGCTGCTGCTACGACGGCGATGTTCTCGTTCACAAACAAAATCTGGGTCTCTGTCCACATTGTCCATACCCTCCTCTTCCATCTCCTCAAACTCGTCATATGTCATTGTGGGCCACCGCCGTGGAGTAGAGCTCCCCACAACAACCTCTGCGCAGCACACTCCAACGTCGTCTTCCAGATCTTGTCGGCCGACCTCCTGCAATTGCAACCCCTCCTGCCCAAATTGCTCTGGGATTTGGGTTTCCGAGTCCTCTTCGGACTCGCCTCGTATTTCAGTGCGCGGTACATTTCCCACAGTTAACGGTTGTGAATCCAGGCACAACATTTCTGGCTGTTCCTCCATTGACCTTTGAAAGGTGGAAGTTTGTTGGGCTGGGAATAGCTCCTGCGAATACCCCATTGTGTCCTGAGGTAATTCATCGGACTGGTTATCTGGCAGTTGTGTGCGTGGTGTCGCTGCCGGTTGTGTCAGCTTTGTGCCCACTGGCTCCTTGTAACTGGCTGAGGACTCGGACCTCGTGCGTGATGTGCTGGTGCTGCTTAACCCACTGCTGGACGCTTGAGAGGTCATCCAAGTAATTATCTGGTCCTGTTCTTTTGGATTTGTGAGGGTTGTTGTCCTGGACAACATGGGTGGTATTGAGTGGGTTTTCTTGGGTGCTCCCCTGTGGCCTGTACGTGAACCGTCAGGGGAAACACCTCTTCCCTTGCCCCTCCCTCTTTCACCGGATTTCTTCCTCATTTCACTTATCCTTACAGTACACGCTGACTGGCAGCAGTACAGTGGCAGTACAGAAATGCTATACAGTACCACTATTCCCAGCAGCGACACAGAGCACAATGCTATACAGTGACGGGTGAGCGGTGTACCACTATTCCCAGCAGACACAGAACAGTGAACAGAATGCTATATAGTGTGGCTGAGCGAGCGGTGTACCACTATTCCCAGCAGACACAGAACAGTGAACAGAATGCTATATAGTGTGGCTGAACGAGCGGTGTACTACTGTTCCCAGCAGACACAGAACAGTACACAGAATGCTATATAGTGTGGCTGAACGAGCGGTGTACTACTGTTCCCAGCAGACACAGAACAGTACACAGAATGCTATATAGTGTGGCTGAACGAGCGGTGTACTACTGTTCCCAGCAGACACAGAACAGTGAACAGAATGCTATATAGTGTGGCTGAGCGAGCGGTGTACCACTATTCCCAGCAGACACAGAACAGTGAACAGAATGCTATATAGTGTGGCTGAGCGAGCGGTGTACCACTATTCCCAGCAGACACAGAACAGTGAACAGAATGCTATATAGTGTGGATGAGCGAGCGGTGTACCACTATTCCCAGCAGACACAGAACAGTAAACAGAATGCTATATAGTGTGGCTGAGCGAGCGGTGTACCACTATTCCCAGCAGACACAGAACAGTGAACAGAATGCTATATAGTGTGGCTGAGCGAGCGGTGTACCACTATTCCCAGCAGACACAGAACAGTGAACAGAATGCTATATAGTGTGGCTGAGCGAGCGGTGTACCACTATTCCCAGCAGACACAGAACAGTGAACAGAATGCTATATAGTGTGGCTGAGCGAGCGGTGTACCACTATTCCCAGCAGACACAGAACAGTGAACAGAATGCTATATAGTGTGGCTGAGCGAGCGGTGTACCACTATTCCCAGCAGACACAGAACAGTAAACAGAATGCTATATAGTGTGGCTGAGCGAGCGGTGTACCACTATTCCCAGCAGACACAGAACAGTGAACAGAATGCTATATAGTGTGGCTGAGCGAGCGGTGTACCACTATTCCCAGCAGACACAGAACAGTGAACAGAATGCTATATAGTGTGGCTGAGCGAGCGGTGTACCACTATTCCCAGCAGACACAGAACAGTGAACAGAATGCTATATAGTGTGGATGAGCGAGCGGTGTACCACTATTCCCAGCAGACACAGAACAGTAAACAGAATGCTATATAGTGTGGCTGAGCGAGCGGTGTACCACTATTCCCAGCAGACACAGAACAGTGAACAGAATGCTATATAGTGTGGCTGAGCGAGCGGTGTACCACTATTCCCAGCAGACACAGAACAGTGAACAGAATGCTATATAGTGTGGCTGAGCGAGCGGTGTACTACTGTTCCCAGCAGACACAGAACAGTACACAGAATGCTATATAGTGTGGCTGAACGAGCGGTGTACTACTGTTCCCAGCAGACACAGAACAGTACACAGAATGCTATATAGTGTGGCTGAACGAGCGGTGTACCACTATTCCAAGCAGACACAGAACAGTGAACAGAATGCTATATAGTGTGGCTGAGCGAGCGGTGTACCACTATTCCCAGCAGACACAGAGTGGCAGTAAACAGAATGCTATATAGTGTGGCTGAGCGAGGTACACAGAGTGGCAGTAAACAGAATGCTATATAGTGTGGCTGTGCAAGCGGTGTACTACTATTCCCAGCAGACACAGAGTGGCAGTAAACAGAATGCTATATAGTGTGGCTGAGCGAGGTACACAGAGTGGCAGTAAACAGAATGCTGAGCGAGCGGTGTACTACTATTCCCAGCAGCGACACACAATGACTGGGGGGGACCCTGGCTAGCGTGGCTGGAGCGCGAACTACCCTGCCTGCCTACCCAAAGCTAAACCCACAGACAAATGGCGGAGATATGACGTGGTTCGGGTATTTATTTACCCGAACCACGTGACAGTTCGGCCAATCAGAGCGCGTTCGGGTCCGAACCACGTGACCCGTTCGGCCAATCACAGCGCTAGCCGAACGTTCGGGGAACGTTCGGCCATGCGCTCTTAGTTCGGCCATATGGCCGAACGGTTTGGCCGAGCACCGTCAGGTGTTCGGCCGAACTCGAACATCACCCGAACAGGGTGATGTTCTGCAGAACCCGAACAGTGGCGAACACTGTTCGCCCAACACTAGTCACTATGGATCTGTAGGATGTGACAGGTTGCCTACATTATGGTGGCATGCTTTCTTCTTGGTCTTCTGATTGAAAGTGCCTGAGGTGATGTGACATGGCTATAAAAGATGGTTTCATTAGAATAAACTAATATAGACTGATAAGATAAACATTAGAGATATAGATGCATGAGAAGTAAGCCGGGTACAATCTGATATAATATTCGCCCTTAATGATGTGGCACCTCTGATTAACGAGCAAATGACATTGTTACGCCCTTTGGAATAAGGCAGATCTGGCCTTCTTTATGATGGGGTGTCACATGTCACGCATTTAGCCTTGGCACACAGAATCTTTAGTCACAACCCGTGACCTTAGCAACCAACAAATGCCCGCTATGATGTGGCATAATTGGTTGTTGAAACACGGGTTAACAATGATTAACGTGGGATAGTTAGACCTAACACCCCCTACATGGCGTATCACTAGACTCCTCTGCATGTTACTTGGATTAAAGTACTGCAGCTTAATAGATATAAACACTGTTCTCACTATGCTATCCTGCTCTTAAAAGATAAGGTAAACCATTAGAGTTATATATCTCAAGAAGGGCCCCCTAGAATACTCTCTGGCATTTAGGGCCAAGGTAGATAGTTTGGTAGCCCCAATAGTGTGGGGTCTCTTGGACCCTTTCAATATTCTCTTTCTGTTCTCATCCTATATGGGTTATACTATAGAGCTTCTGATATGATTGCATAGGATCAGTATCTCACATATTTCAATATTTGTTATATTATGCTGATCCTCCCTGTCCCAGGAGGTCTACACTGACTGCGTTTCTTTAGCCTGGCTGGGAGACGCTCCTGGAAAGTTCTTGTTGCCCCCCCCAAGAAGGGAATGCAGGGAGGTGGACTGGCCCTAATATCGGTCCCCCCCCGTGCATCTTTTCTGCACCATTGTGCAGATAATTTTGTCTCCATTAAGCTATATGTATTGTTTATTTTTTTACTGGGTGTGTTTAGTACTCTATTTAGTTACTATATACAAAACTATGAGCTGTGGACCATTGGAGGGGCCCTATGCCTCCCTGGATTTATCTCGCTAGTCTACCTATTCAACAAGCAATGGCTAGTAGGCCATATAACATAATTTCCCACAATGTTAGGGGGTTCAACTCTCCTCAAAAAAGGAATAAAGCAATGAGGGAATACCTAAAGTATACCCCAGACATCCTCTGTATCCAGGAGACACATTTCTCCAAAACATCATTCCCCAAGTTCTTCCATTCGAAGTACAGGAGAACCTATCTATCCAACTATACATCAAAAAAAAGAGGAGTGGCAATATTATTACATAATGACCTCCCATTTGAGCCTACGTCTAGCATCATTGACTCTGACGGGACCTATGTCATCCTAATAGGCACACTTCAAGACAAAACAATATGCATTGCAAATGTCTATGCCCCCCCGAATCTCGCTATAGACACAATCACTAAAATGTCAGATTTATTGTTAACCTTAAATTTTGATACGCTTATTTGGGCCGGGGATTTCAACCTTGCACCTAATAACAACATTGACAGGACGCATCCGACCCGGTCATCTGACGCATTGAAAACTCAGAAATTATTCGATGACCTTTTTAAAGACCACTCTCTGGTCGACTCTTGGAGGGAATTTAATGGGGCTAGGAGAGGATATACCTACTTCTCGGCCCCCCATAATTCTTACTCTCGGCTGGACTTGATATTGATATCTTCACGATGTGTGTCCTCCCTGGGGTATTCACGACACTTGCTGTGCCCCTGGTCGGACCACGATCCGGTCCTAACATCACTCATCTCGCTAATCCCCAGAGTAGCTAGGTCCACCTGGCGTCTGAATGAGTCCTTACTCTATAACTCTGAAATCATGGAAAAGATGGAGTCTTGCCTGAATAACTATTTCAGAGAAAATGATGTTGATATGGTTTCTCCTGGTATCAGATGGATGGCCCATAAGGCTGTAATAAGAGGAGAGTTGATAAAGATGGCTTCTAAACATAAAAGGGATAGGTCAATTCTAGTTAATAACTTAGAACACAAAATTACATCACTCACAATCCTCAATCAGACTCGGCCCTCCCGATTCCTCCTTAAACAGATCCAGGATCTCAGACTTCAACTTGATGTCATTTTGAATGCAGATGCGGAAAAGGCCCTTAGGTGGTCAGGGGCCTCGTCATATGAACAAATGAATAAGCCTCTCCGATGGCTGGCCAGGAAATTAAGAGGCCAACAGAACATAAACAAAATAATTAGAATTAGAGACCCTAAGGGCAAAGTTACAACTAGCCCGGAGAAGATCCATGCTATCTTTACTGATTTCTATAAAAATCTATATGAGGATAAAAATCCGGAGGCTAAGTCCTCGGAGAGGAAAGAGTTTCTGAATCAAAACATTAAGAAAGTCCTTACGGAGGACACTGCTAAAACTCTTAGTCAGGACATTTCCCACGAGGAACTGCACTGGGCCATCAAAAAGGCCAAAAGATCTAAGGCCCCTGGCCCTGACGGCCTGACTGCACTATATTATAAAAAATTTGAAAGCATCTTATCCCCTCATATCTTGAAATTCTTTAATACCATATTAAAAGGTGATGCCCCCCCTCCGGAGTTTCTCTCCTCCTCGATAGTGGTCATCCCGAAACCCCAGAGAGATCACTTACTCCCCAAGAATTACTGCCCTATATCACTCCTAGGGGTGGATTATAAGCTTCTAACCTCTATATTTGCGAAGAGATTAAATACAGTTCTCCCTGCCCTGGTCCATAAAGACCAAGTTGGCTTCATTCCATTTAGACAAGCCCCCGATAATATTCGAAAAATTATTGATATCCAACATTACTGCCTAAACACCTCCACATCATTAGCCCTATTAGCCTTAGACATGGAAAAGGCATTTGACTTGATTAAGTGGCCTTATATGTTCGATGTCTTAACTAAATATGGATTTAGTGGCAATTATATGAATGCCATTCGAGCTCTCTATTCTGTCCCCACAGCCACACTGAAACTCCCTTCAATCCATCGGATCCCCTTTTCCATCCAGAGGGGGACTAGACAGGGCTGTCCATTGTCCCCAGGCATTTTTGCCTTAGTAATGGAGCCACTGGCAGTAAAAATTCGCAATTCATTAGAGATATTAGGAGTACAAATCGGAAGAACCAACTATAAATTGTCACTTTTTGCAGATGACATCTTTGCAACCTTGACCTCCCCCCATACATCTATCCCAAATTTACTAAATTCTATTCAGGAGTTTTCAGAATTCTCGGGGTTCAAATTAAACCTTGACAAGTCTGAAATAATGCTCACCCAGATGACCACTGTCGAGGGACGGGATCTAGCAGCTTCGCTGGGATTGCAGTACCAACCCAAGTATATAAAATATTTAGGGATCAATTTGACCAAAAATCCTAAGCAATTATACGATTGCAATTATCCAGATATGTACACTAGACTGGCACGAGACCTGGATATCTGGAACACGTACCCTCTCTCTATGCTGGGCAGGATCTCCTCGGTCAAAATGACCCTGCTACCGAGACTTTTATATTTATTTAGAGTACTACCAATTGATATCAAAAAGGGACCTGTAAAACATCTGCAGACATTAATTCAAAAGTTTATTTGGAGAAAAAGGAGGCCGAGGATTAAATATCTAACACTCGCCAGATCTAAAGATTCAGGGGGCCTGAATGCCCCTATATTATGGAACTACTATGTGGCTGCCCAGCTGGCTCCGATGGCAGCTATAAATGCTAAAAGGAATGCACCGCTATGGGTTCAACTGGAATCACAATTGATCTCACCTTTAACCCTACCAGGTATTATGTGGGCCAAAAACATCCCTCTTGCCATTGTTAGAAAATCTTCCCCAGTAACAATCCATTTTATGAGGATATGGCTGAAGACTAGGTTCACTCATAAGCTACAGTCCCCCATCTCCCGGTTGACCGAAATATTTGGAAACCCAGATTTCCCACTAGGAACACAGACCCGCCTATTTAGCTGGTGGATATCTAGAGGTTTTACCACTCTTGCAAGATTTATGTCGGGCTTCAAAATAAACTTGCTTAGGACATTTAGAGACGAGAATAATGTACCAGTTGAAGAAGAATTGAGAATGCAAGCAATATTTAAGTTCCTGCAATCACTAGACATAACACAGGAGATTCTCATGTACACGAACTTTGAGGTCAGATGTAAATCGGCACCTCTGGATAGAGGCCTTATCTCAGATCTATATTCCACCCTATCACAAGCTAACTCAGAGGCCAACTTGAAATGTATGGAGGATTGGGAAAGGGAATGTGGTATCACACTAACTCAAGAGAGATGGGCACATTGTTGTACTATCCTAACCAAAAATTCACTTTTCTACTCCTCCATAGAAACCTCTATTAAATTACTGCATAGGGTGTATTATACTCCTACAAAGCTCCATATCTTTTGCTCATCTCACTCTGATATGTGTTTTAGGGGATGTGGTGCTGTAGGAGATTTATGGCACATATGGTGGGACTGCCCGAAGGCCCAAGCCTTTTGGAAGGCCATTTGGATCAGAGTTAAATCAATACTACATATGGAAAAGCCTCTACAACCTTCAGTTTTACTCTTAGGTGACAGGCCTGAGGGAGTCCCCCGCTCACAACACAGGTTTATACAATTCGTAGCAGCACAAGCCAAAAAACATATAGGGACACAGTGGAGGGAACGTTCCTTACATGTTGAAACAGTATTCCATAGTCTTAATGCAACCATGCTTTCGGAGCACATTAGGGCCAAAATTTTAGATCATATAACAGCATTTGATAATATATGGTCACCCTGGATCAACTGGCAGGAAAACTTAGGCCTACCCTACGTTCTACATTCATTTTAACCCCCTAACCGGTTCAGCGAGAAAACACTAAGCCTCTATAGGAGAGCGTTTGTGCTCCCCGAGGTCCATAGCAATCCTTTTAAGGTAACGTACTACACACCCATTTCTTTTTGTTACTTGTTCCCCCCTCCCCCTTTCCCTCCTATTTCCTCTCTCTCTCACTCTCTCCTTCCTTTCCTTGGTTAGTGTCATTGGCATGATGTGGGCTCAGACCCACCCATGGCACACCCAAGTTCCTATTCTCTCTCTATTCCCCCTTCTCCTTCTGCCCCTAATCCTTACTCCCCTATTCCCCCCCCCCCCCCATATCTCTAAAAATAAAAAGTGAGCCAATACATGGCTGGGATAATTTATCCTTTCTATTATTATGTTTAATTAAAATTCCAGCTATGTTAATTTCTATGTCTGACTATGTACCTGACAAGATTGTATTTAGCTGTACCCCATGCGTGGGGCTCTTGCTGTTATGTTCTTTTTGATTTGTCATGTGCAAAGATTTCAATAAACACCCTTGAAACAAAAGAAAAATGACTATAGTTGAAGAAGTAATGGCCCCTAAACTATGTTCTGGGATGAAAGTTACAGCTTCAGTGAAATCTGTTTGCAAATCGGAGTGATAGATTAGAATCTAGAGCCAACGGTAAGTTTTCTATGTTAAACCATTACACCATTGAAAAACTGGTTACGTTTGCAATTGAAAGAAAAATGACTATAGTTGAAGAAGTAATGGCCCCTAACCTATGTTCTGGGATGAAAGTTACAGCTTCAGTGAAATCCGTTTGCAAATCGGAGTGATAGATTAGAATCTAGAGCCAACGGTAATGTTAAACAATTACACCATTGAAAAACTGGTTACGTTTCCAATTGAAAGAAGAATGACTATAGTTGAAGAAGTAATGGCCCCTAAACTATGTTCTGGGATGAAAGTTACAGCTTCAGTGAAATCCGTTTGCAAATCGGAGTGATAGATTAGAATCTAGAGCCAACGGTAAGTTTTCTATGTTAAACCATTACACCATTGAAAAACTGGTTACGATGGCGCAATTGAATGAAAAATGACTATAGTTGAAGAAGTAATGGCCCCTAAACTATGTTCTGGGATGAAAGTTACAGCTTCAGTGAAATCCGTTTGCAAATCGGAGTTTGCAAATCGGAGTTTGGAAATCCGTTTGCAAATCGGAGTGATAGATTAGAATCTAGAGCCAACGGTAAGTTTTCTATGTTAAACCATTACACCATTGAAAAACTGGTTACGTTTGCAATTGAAAGAAAAATGACTATAGTTGAAGAAGTAATGGCCCCTAAACTATGTTCTGGGATGAAAGTTACAGCTTCAGTGAAATCCGTTTGCAAATCGGAGTGATAGATTAGAATCTAGAGCCAACGGTAAGTTTTCTATGTTAAACCATTACAGCATTGAAAAACTGGTTACGTTTGCAATTGAAAGAAAAATGACTATATTTGAAGAAGTAATGGCCCCTAAACTATGTTCTGGGATAAAAGTTACAGCTTCAGTGAAATCCGTTTTCAAATCGGAGTGATAGATTAGAATCTAGAGCCAACGGTAAGTTTTCTATGTTAAACCATTACACCATTGAAAAACTGGTTACGTTTGCAATTGAAAGAAAAATGACTATAGTTGAAGAAGTAATGGCCCCTAAACTATGTTCTGGGATAAAAGTTACAGCTTCAGTGAAATCCGTTTGCAAATCGGAGTGATAGATTAGAATCTAGAGCCAACGGTAAGTTTTCTATGTTAAACCATTACACCATTGAAAAACTGGTTACGTTTGCAATTGAAAGAAAAATGACTATAGTTGAAGAAGTAATGGCCCCTAAACTATGTTCTGGGATGAAAGTTACAGCTTCAGTGAAATCCGTTTGCAAATCGGAGTGATAGATTAGAATCTAGAGCCAACGGTAAGTTTTCTATGTTAAACCATTACACCATTGAAAAACTGGTTACGTTTGCAATTGAAAGAAAAATGACTATAGTTGAAGAAGTAATGGCCCCTAAACTATGTTCTGGGATGAAAGTTACAGCTTCAGTGAAATCCGTTTGCAAATCGGAGTGATAGATTAGAATCTAGAGCCAACGGTAAGTTTTCTATGTTAAACCATTGCACCATTGAAAAACTGGTTACGTTTGCAATTGAAAGAAAAATGACTAAAGTTGAAGAAGTAATGGCCCCTAAACTATGTTCTGGGATGAAAGTTACAGCTTCAGTGAAATCCGTTTGCAAATCGGAGTGATAGATTAGAATCTAGAGCCAACGGTAAGTTTTCTATGTTAAACCATTACACCATTGAAAAACTGGTTACGTTTGCAATTGAAAGAAAAATGACTATAGTTGAAGAAGTAATGGCCCCTAAACTATGTTCTGGGATGAAAGTTACAGCTTCAGTGAAATCCGTTTGCAAATCGGAGTGATAGATTAGAATCTAGAGCCAACGGTAAGTTTTCTATGTTAAACCATTACACCATTGAAAAACTGGTTACGTTTGCAATTGAAAGAAAAATGACTATAGTTGAAGAAGTAATGGCCCCTAAACTATGTTCTGGGATGAAAGTTACAGCTTCAGTGAAATCCGTTTGCAAATCGGAGTTTGCAAATCGGAGTTTGGAAATCCGTTTGCAAATCGGAGTGATAGATTAGAATCTAGAGCCAACGGTAAGTTTTCTATGTTAAACCATTACAGCATTGAAAAACTGGTTACGTTTGCAATTGAAAGAAAAATGACTATATTTGAAGAAGTAATGGCCCCTAAACTATGTTCTGGGATAAAAGTTACAGCTTCAGTGAAATCCGTTTTCAAATCGGAGTGATAGATTAGAATCTAGAGCCAACGGTAAGTTTTCTATGTTAAACCATTACACCATTGAAAAACTGGTTACGTTTGCAATTGAAAGAAAAATGACTATAGTTGAAGAAGTAATGGCCCCTAAACTATGTTCTGGGATAAAAGTTACAGCTTCAGTGAAATCCGTTTGCAAATCGGAGTGATAGATTAGAATCTAGAGCCAACGGTAAGTTTTCTATGTTAAACCATTACACCATTGAAAAACTGGTTACGTTTGCAATTGAAAGAAAAATGACTATAGTTGAAGAAGTAATGGCCCCTAAACTATGTTCTGGGATGAAAGTTACAGCTTCAGTGAAATCCGTTTGCAAATTGGAGTGATAAATTAGAATCTAGAGCCAACAGTAAGTTTTCTATGTTAAACCATTACACCATTGAAAAACTGGTTACGTTTGCAATTGAAAGAAAAATGACTATAGTTGAAGAAGTAATGGCCCCTAAACTATGTTCTGGGATGAAAGTTACAGCTTCAGTGAAATCCGTTTGCAAATCGGAGTGATAGATTAGAATCTAGAGCCAACGGTAAGTTTTCTATGTTAAACCATTACACCATTGAAAAACTGGTTACGTTTGCAATTGAAAGAAAAATGACTATAGTTGAAGAAGTAATGGCCCCTAAACTATGTTCTGGGATGAAAGTTACAGCTTCAGTGAAATCTGTTTGCAAATCGGAGTGATAGATTAGAATCTAGAGCCAACGGTAAGTTTTCTATGTTAAACCATTACACCATTGAAAAACTGGTTACGTTTGCAATTGAAAGAAAAATGACTATAGTTGAAGAAGTAATGGCCCCTAAACTATGTTCTGGGATGAAAGTTACAGCTTCAGTGAAATCCGTTTGCAAATCGGAGTGATAGATTAGAATCTAGAGCCAACGGTAAGTTTTCTATGTTAAACCATTACACCATTGAAAAACTGGTTACGTTTGCAATTGAAAGAAAAATGACTATAGTTGAAGAAGTAATGGCCCCTAAACTATGTTCTGGGATGAAAGTTACAGCTTCAGTGAAATCCGTTTGCAAATCGGAGTGACAGATTAGAATCTAGGGCCAACGGTAAGTTTTCTATGTTAAACCATTACACCATTGACAAACTGGTTACGTTTGCAATTGAAAGAAAAATGACTATAGTTGAAGAAGTAATGGCCCCTAAACTATGTTCTGGGATGAAAGTTACAGCTTCAGTGAAATCCGTTTGCAAATCGGAGTGATAGATTAGAATCTAGAGCCAACGGTAAGTTTTCTATGTTAAACCATTACACCATTGAAAAACTGGTTACGTTTGCAATTGAAAGAAAAATGACTATAGTTGAAGAAGTAATGGCCCCTAAACTATGTTCTGGGATGAAAGTTACAGCTTCAGTGAAATCCGTTTGCAAATCGGAGTGATAGATTAGAATCTAGAGCCAACGGTAAGTTTTCTATGTTAAACCATTACACCATTGAAAAACTGGTTACGTTTGCAATTGAAAGAAAAATGACTATAGTTGAAGAAGTAATGGCCCCTAAACTATGTTCTGGGATGAAAGTTACAGCTTCAGTGAAATCCGTTTGCAAATCGGAGTGATAGATTAGAATCTAGAGCCAACGGTAAGTTTTCTATGTTAAACCATTGCACCATTGAAAAACTGGTTACGCTTGCAATTGAAAGAAAAATGACTAAAGTTGAAGAAGTAATGGCCCCTAAACTATGTTCTGGGATGAAAGTTACAGCTTCAGTGAAATCCGTTTGCAAATCGGAGTGATAGATTAGAATCTAGAGCCAACGGTAAGTTTTCTATGTTAAACCATTACACCATTGAAAAACTGGTTACGTTTGCAATTGAAAGAAAAATGACTATAGTTGAAGAAGTAATGGCCCCTAAACTATGTTCTGGGATGAAAGTTACAGCTTCAGTGAAATCCGTTTGCAAATCGGAGTGATAGATTAGAATCTAGAGCCAACGGTAAGTTTTCTATGTTAAACCATTACACCATTGAAAAACTGGTTACGTTTGCAATTGAAAGAAAAATGACTATAGTTGAAGAAGTAATGGCCCCTAAACTATGTTCTGGGATGAAAGTTACAGCTTCAGTGAAATCTGTTTGCAAATTGGAGTGATAGATTAGAATCTAGAGCCAACGGTAAGTTTTCTATGTTAAACCATTACACCATTGAAAAACTGGTTACGTTTGCAATTGAAAGAAAAATGACTATAGTTGAAGAAGTAATGGCCCCTAAACTATGTTCTGGGATGAAAGTTACAGCTTCAGTGAAATCCGTTTGCAAATCGGAGTGATAGATTAGAATCTAGAGCCAACGGTAAGTTTTTTGTGTTAAACCATTACACCATTGAAAAACTGGTTACGTTTGCAATTGAAAGAAAAATGACTATAGTTGAAGAAGTAATGGCCCTTAAACTATGTTCTGGGATGAAAGTTACAGCTTCAGTGAAATCCGTTTGCAAATCGGAGTGATAGATTAGAATCTAGAGCCAACGGAAAGTTTTCTATGTTAAACAATTACACCATTGAAAAACTGGTTACGTTTGCAATTGGAAGAAAAATGACTATAGTTGAAGAAGTAATGGCCCCTAAACTATGTTCTGGGATGAAAGTTACAGCTTCAGTGAAATCTTTTTGCAAATCGGAGTGATAGATTAGAATCTAGAGCCAACGGTAAGTTTTCTATGTTAAACCATTACACCATTGAAAAACTGGTTACGTTTGCAATTGAAAGAAAAATGACTATAGTTGAAGAAGTAATGGCCCCTAAACTATGTTCTGGGATGAAAGTTACAGCTTCAGTGAAATCCGTTTGCAAATCGGAGTGATAGATTAGAATCTAGAGCCAACGGTAAGTTTTCTATGTTAAACCATTACACCATTGAAAAACTGGTTACGTTTGCAATTGAAAGAAAAATGACTATAGTTGAAGAAGTAATGGCCCCTAAACTATGTTCTGGGATGAAAGTTACAGCTTCAGTGAAATCCGTTTGCAAATCGGAGTGATAGATTAGAATCTAGAGCCAACGGTAAGTTTTCTATGTTAAACCATTACACCATTGAAAAACTGGTTACGTTTGCAATTGAAAGAAAAATGACTATAGTTGAAGAAGTAATGGCCCCTAAACTATGTTCTGGGATAAAAGTTACAGCTTCAGTGAAATCCGTTTTCAAATCGGAGTGATAGATTAGAATCTAGAGCCAACGGTAAGTTTTCTATGTTAAACCATTACACCATTGAAAAACTGGTTACGTTTGCAATTGAAAGAAAAATGACTATAGTTGAAGAAGTAATGGCCCCTAAACTATGTTCTGGGATGAAAGTTACAGCTTCAGTGAAATCCGTTTGCAAATTGGAGTGATAGATTAGAATCTAGAGCCAACAGTAAGTTTTCTATGTTAAACCATTACACCATTGAAAAACTGGTTACGTTTGCAATTGAAAGAAAAATGACTATAGTTGAAGAAGTAATGGCCCCTAAACTATGTTCTGGGATGAAAGTTACAGCTTCAGTGAAATCCGTTTGCAAATCGGAGTGATAGATTAGAATCTAGAGCCAACGGTAAGTTTTCTATGTTAAACCATTACACCATTGAAAAACTGGTTACGTTTGCAATTGAAAGAAAAATGACTATAGTTGAAGAAGTAATGGCCCTAAACTATGTTCTGGGATGAAAGTTACAGCTTCAGTGAAATCCGTTTGCAAATCGGAGTGATAGATTAGAATCTAGAGCCAACGGTAAGTTTTCTATGTTAAACCATTACACCATTGAAAAACTGGTTACGTTTGCAATTGAAAGAAAAATGACTATAGTTGAAGAAGTAATGGCCCCTAAACTATGTTCTGGGATGAAAGTTACAGCTTCAGTGAAATCCGTTTGCAAATCGGAGTGATAGATTAGAATCTAGAGCCAACGGTAAGTTTTCTATGTTAAACCATTACACCATTGAAAAACTGGTTACGTTTGCAATTGAAAGAAAAATGACTATAGTTGAAGAAGTAATGGCCCCTAAACTATGTTCTGGGATGAAAGTTACAGCTTCAGTGAAATCCGTTTGCAAATCGGAGTGATAGATTAGAATCTAGAGCCAACGGTAAGTTTTCTATGTTAAACCATTACACCATTGAAAAACTGGTTACGTTTGCAATTGAAAGAAAAATGACTATAGTTGAAGAAGTAATGGCCCCTAAACTATGTTCTGGGATGAAAGTTACAGCTTCAGTGAAATCCGTTTGCAAATCGGAGTGATAGATTAGAATCTAGAGCCAACGGTAAGTTTTCTATGTTAAACCATTGCACCATTGAAAAACTGGTTACGTTTGCAATTGAAAGAAAAATGACTAAAGTTGAAGAAGTAATGGCCCCTAAACTATGTTCTGGGATGAAAGTTACAGCTTCAGTGAAATCCGTTTGCAAATCGGAGTGATAGATTAGAATCTAGAGCCAACGGTAAGTTTTCTATGTTAAACCATTACACCATTGAAAAACTGGTTACGTTTGCAATTGAAAGAAAAATGACTATAGTTGAAGAAGTAATGGCCCCTAAACTATGTTCTGGGATGAAAGTTACAGCTTCAGTGAAATCCGTTTGCAAATCGGAGTGATAGATTAGAATCTAGAGCCAACGGTAAGTTTTCTATGTTAAACCATTACACCATTGAAAAACTGGTTACGTTTGCAATTGAAAGAAAAATGACTATAGTTGAAGAAGTAATGGCCCCTAAACTATGTTCTGGGATGAAAGTTACAGCTTCAGTGAAATCTGTTTGCAAATTGGAGTGATAGATTAGAATCTAGAGCCAACGGTAAGTTTTCTATGTTAAACCATTACACCATTGAAAAACTGGTTACGTTTGCAATTGAAAGAAAAATGACTATAGTTGAAGAAGTAATGGCCCCTAAACTATGTTCTGGGATGAAAGTTACAGCTTCAGTGAAATCCGTTTGCAAATCGGAGTGATAGATTAGAATCTAGAGCCAACGGTAAGTTTTTTGTGTTAAACCATTACACCATTGAAAAACTGGTTACGTTTGCAATTGAAAGAAAAATGACTATAGTTGAAGAAGTAATGGCCCTTAAACTATGTTCTGGGATGAAAGTTACAGCTTCAGTGAAATCCGTTTGCAAATCGGAGTGATAGATTAGAATCTAGAGCCAACGGAAAGTTTTCTATGTTAAACAATTACACCATTGAAAAACTGGTTACGTTTGCAATTGGAAGAAAAATGACTATAGTTGAAGAAGTAATGGCCCCTAAACTATGTTCTGGGATGAAAGTTACAGCTTCAGTGAAATCTTTTTGCAAATCGGAGTGATAGATTAGAATCTAGAGCCAACGGTAAGTTTTCTATGTTAAACCATTACACCATTGAAAAACTGGTTACGTTTGCAATTGAAAGAAAAATGACTATAGTTGAAGAAGTAATGGCCCCTAAACTATGTTCTGGGATGAAAGTTACAGCTTCAGTGAAATCCGTTTGCAAATCGGAGTGATAGATTAGAATCTAGAGCCAACGGTAAGTTTTCTATGTTAAACCATTACACCATTGAAAAACTGGTTACGTTTGCAATTGAAAGAAAAATGACTATAGTTGAAGAAGTAATGGCCCCTAAACTATGTTCTGGGATGAAAGTTACAGCTTCAGTGAAATCCGTTTGCAAATCGGAGTGATAGATTAGAATCTAGAGCCAACGGTAAGTTTTCTATGTTAAACCATTACAGCATTGAAAAACTGGTTACGTTTGCAATTGAAAGAAAAATGACTATAGTTGAAGAAGTAATGGCCCCTAAACTATGTTCTGGGATAAAAGTTACAGCTTCAGTGAAATCCGTTTTCAAATCGGAGTGATAGATTAGAATCTAGAGCCAACGGTAAGTTTTCTATGTTAAACCATTACACCATTGAAAAACTGGTTACGTTTGCAATTGAAAGAAAAATGACTATAGTTGAAGAAGTAATGGCCCCTAAACTATGTTCTGGGATGAAAGTTACAGCTTCAGTGAAATCCGTTTGCAAATTGGAGTGATAGATTAGAATCTAGAGCCAACAGTAAGTTTTCTATGTTAAACCATTACACCATTGAAAAACTGGTTACGTTTGCAATTGAAAGAAAAATGACTATAGTTGAAGAAGTAATGGCCCCTAAACTATGTTCTGGGATGAAAGTTACAGCTTCAGTGAAATCCGTTTGCAAATCGGAGTGATAGATTAGAATCTAGAGCCAACGGTAAGTTTTCTATGTTAAACCATTACACCATTGAAAAACTGGTTACGTTTGCAATTGAAAGAAAAATGACTATAGTTGAAGAAGTAATGGCCCTAAACTATGTTCTGGGATGAAAGTTACAGCTTCAGTGAAATCCGTTTGCAAATCGGAGTGATAGATTAGAATCTAGAGCCAACGGTAAGTTTTCTATGTTAAACCATTACACCATTGAAAAACTGGTTACGTTTGCAATTGAAAGAAAAATGACTATAGTTGAAGAAGTAATGGCCCCTAAACTATGTTCTGGGATGAAAGTTACAGCTTCAGTGAAATCCGTTTGCAAATCGGAGTGATAGATTAGAATCTAGAGCCAACGGTAAGTTTTCTATGTTAAACCATTACACCATTGAAAAACTGGTTACGTTTGCAATTGAAAGAAAAATGACTATAGTTGAAGAAGTAATGGCCCCTAAACTATGTTCCGGGATGAAAGTTACAGCTTCAGTGAAATCCGTTTGCAAATCGGAGTTTGGAAATCCGTTTGCAAATCGGAGTGATAGATTAGAATCTAGAGCCAACGGTAAGTTTTCTATGTTAAACCATTACACCATTGAAAAACTGGTTACGTTTGCAATTGAAAGAAAAATGACTATAGTTGAAGAAGTAATGGCCCCTAAACTATGTTCTAGGATGAAAGTTACAGCTTCTGTGAAATCCGTTTGCAAATCGGAGTGATAGATTAGAATCTAGAGCCAACGGTAAGTTTTCTATGTTAAACCATTACACCATTGAAAAACTGGTTACGTTTGCAATTGAAAGAAAAATGACTATAGTTGAAGAAGTAATGGCCCCTAAACTATGTTCTGGGATGAAAGTTACAGCTTCAGTGAAATCCGTTTGCAAATCGGAGTGATAGATTAGAATCTAGGGCCAACGGTAAGTTTTCTATGTTAAACCATTACACCATTGAAAAACTGGTTACGTTTGCAATTGAAAGAAAAATGACTATAGTTGAAGAAGTAATGGCCCCTAAACTATGTTCTGGGATGAAAGTTACAGCTTCAGTGAAATCCGTTTGCAAATCGGAGTGATAGATTAGAATCTAGAGCCAACGGTAAGTTTTCTATGTTAAACCATTACACCATTGAAAAACTGGTTATGTTTGCAATTGAAAGAAAAATGACTATAGTTGAAGAAGTAATGGCCCCTAACCTATGTTCTGGGATGAAAGTTACAGCTTCAGTGAAATCCGTTTGCAAATCGGAGTGATAGATTAGAATCTAGAGCCAACGGTAAGTTTTCTATGTTAAACCATTACACCATTGAAAAACTGGTTACGTTTGCAATTGAAAGAAAAATGACTATAGTTGAAGAAGTAATGGCCCCTAAACTATGTTCTAGGATGAAAGTTACAGCTTCAGTGAAATCCGTTTGCAAATCGGAGTGATAGATTAGAATCTAGAGCCAACGGTAAGTTTTCTATGTTAAACCATTACACCATTGAAAAACTGGTTACGATGGCGCAATTGAAAGAAAAATGACTATAGTTGAAGAAGTAATGGCCCCTAAATTATGTTCTGGGATGAAAGTTACAGCTTCAGTGAAATCCGTTTGCAAATCGGAGTGATAGATTAGAATCTAGAGCCAACGGTAAGTTTTCTATGTTAAACCATTACACCATTGAAAAACTGGTTACGTTTGCAATTGAAAGAAAAATGACTATAGTTGAAGAAGTAATGGCCCCTAAACTATGTTCTGGGATGAAAGTTACAGCTTCAGTGAAATCTGTTTGCAAATCGGAGTGATAGATTAGAATCTAGAGCCAACGGTAAGTTTTCTATGTTAAACCATTACACCATTGAAAAACTGGTTACGTTTGCAATTGAAAGAAAAATGACTATAGTTGAAGAAGTAATGGCCCCTAACCTATGTTCTGGGATGAAAGTTACAGCTTCAGTGAAATCCGTTTGCAAATCGGAGTGATAGATTAGAATCTAGAGCCAACGGTAATGTTAAACCATTACACCATTGAAAAACTGGTTACGTTTGCAATTGAAAGAAGAATGACTATAGTTGAAGAAGTAATGGCCCCTAAACTATGTTCTGGGATGAAAGTTACAGCTTCAGTGAAATCCGTTTGCAAATCGGAGTGATAGATTAGAATCTAGAGCCAACGGTATGTTTTCTATGTTAAACCATTACACCATTGAAAAACTGGTTACGATGGCGCAATTGAATGAAAAATGACTATAGTTGAAGAAGTAATGGCCCCTAAACTATGTTCTGGGATGAAAGTTACAGCTTCAGTGAAATCCGTTTGCAAATCGGAGTTTGCAAATCGGAGTTTGGAAATCCGTTTGCAAATCGGAGTGATAGATTAGAATCTAGAGCCAACGGTAAGTTTTCTATGTTAAACCATTACACCATTGAAAAACTGGTTACGTTTGCAATTGAAAGAAAAATGACTATAGTTGAAGAAGTAATGGCCCCTAAACTATGTTCTGGGATGAAAGTTACAGCTTCAGTGAAATCCGTTTGCAAATCGGAGTGATAGATTAGAATCTAGAGCCAACGGTAAGTTTTCTATGTTAAACCATTACACCATTGAAAAACTGGTTACGTTTGCAATTGAAAGAAAAATGACTATAGTTGAAGAAGTAATGGCCCCTAAACTATGTTCTGGGATGAAAGTTACAGCTTCAGTGAAATCCGTTTGCAAATCGGAGTGATAGATTAGAATCTAGGGCCAACGGTAAGTTTTCTATGTTAAACCATTACACCATTGACAAACTGGTTACGTTTGCAATTGAAAGAAAAATGACTATAGTTGAAGAAGTAATGGCCCCTAAACTATGTTCTGGGATGAAAGTTACAGCTTCAGTGAAATCCGTTTGCAAATCGGAGTGATAGATTAGAATCTAGAGCCAACGGTAAGTTTTCTATGTTAAACCATTACACCATTGAAAAACTGGTTACGTTTGCAATTGAAAGAAAAATGACTATAGTTGAAGAAGTAATGGCCCCTAAACTATGTTCTGGGATGAAAGTTACAGCTTCAGTGAAATCCGTTTGCAAATCGGACTGATAGATTAGAATCTAGAGCCAACGGTAAGTTTTCTATGTTAAACCATTACACCATTGAAAAACTGGTTACGTTTGCAATTGAAAGAAAAATGACTATAGTTGAAGAAGTAATGGCCCCTAAACTATGTTATGGGATGAAAGTTACAGCTTCAGTGAAATCCGTTTGCAAATCGGAGTGATAGATTAGAATCTAGAGCCAACGGTAAGTTTTCTATGTTAAACCATTGCACCATTGAAAAACTGGTTACGTTTGCAATTGAAAGAAAAATGACTAAAGTTGAAGAAGTAATGGCCCCTAAACTATGTTCTGGGATGAAAGTTACAGCTTCAGTGAAATCCGTTTGCAAATCGGAGTGATAGATTAGAATCTAGAGCCAACGGTAAGTTTTCTATGTTAAACCATTACACCATTGAAAAACTGGTTACGTTTGCAATTGAAAGAAAAATGACTATAGTTGAAGAAGTAATGGCCCCTAAACTATGTTCTGGGATGAAAGTTACAGCTTCAGTGAAATCCGTTTGCAAATCGGAGTGATAGATTAGAATCTAGAGCCAACGGTAAGTTTTCTATGTTAAACCATTACACCATTGAAAAACTGGTTACGTTTGCAATTGAAAGAAAAATGACTATAGTTGAAGAAGTAATGGCCCCTAAACTATGTTCTGGGATGAAAGTTACAGCTTCAGTGAAATCCGTTTGCAAATCGGAGTTTGCAAATCGGAGTTTGGAAATCCGTTTGCAAATCGGAGTGATAGATTAGAATCTAGAGCCAACGGTAAGTTTTCTATGTTAAACCATTACACCATTGAAAAACTGGTTACGTTTGCAATTGAAAGAAAAATGACTATAGTTGAAGAAGTAATGGCCCCTAAACTATGTTCTGGGATGAAAGTTACAGCTTCAGTGAAATCCGTTTGCAAATCGGAGTGATAGATTAGAATCTAGAGCCAACGGTAAGTTTTCTATGTTAAACCATTACACCATTGAAAAACTGGTTATGTTTGCAATTGAAAGAAAAATGACTATAGTTGAAGAAGTAAGGGCCCTAACCTATGTTCTGGGATGAAAGTTACAGCTTCAGTGAAATCCGTTTGCAAATCGGAGTGATAGATTAGAATCTAGAGCCAACGGTAAGTTTTCTATGTTAAACCATTACACCATTGAAAAACTGGTTATGTTTGCAATTGAAACAAAAATGACTATAGTTGAAGAAGTAATGGCCCCTAAACTATGTTCTGGGATGAAAGTTACAGCTTCAGTGAAATCCGTTTGCAAATCGGAGTGATAGATTAGAATCTAGAGCCAACGGTAAGTTTTCTATGTTAAACCATTACACCATTGAAAAACTGGTTACGATGGCGCAATTGAAAGAAAAATGACTATAGTTGAAGAAGTAATGGCCCCTAAATTATGTTCTGGGATGAAAGTTACAGCTTCAGTGAAATCCGTTTGCAAATCGGAGTGATAGATTAGAATCTAGAGCCAACGGTAAGTTTTCTATGTTAAACCATTACACCATTGAAAAACTGGTTACGTTTGCAATTGAAAGAAAAATGACTATAGTTGAAGAAGTAATGGCCCCTAAACTATGTTCTGGGATGAAAGTTACAGCTTCAGTGAAATCTGTTTGCAAATCGGAGTGATAGATTAGAATCTAGAGCCAACGGTAAGTTTTCTATGTTAAACCATTACACCATTGAAAAACTGGTTACGTTTGCAATTGAAAGAAAAATGACTATAGTTGAAGAAGTAATGGCCCCTAAACTATGTTCTGGGATGAAAGTTACAGCTTCAGTGAAATCCGTTTGCAAATTGGAGTGATAAATTAGAATCTAGAGCCAACAGTAAATTTTCTATGTTAAACCATTACACCATTGAAAAACTGGTTACGTTTGCAATTGAAAGAAAAATGACTATAGTTGAAGAAGTAATGGCCCCTAAACTATGTTCTGGGATGAAAGTTACAGCTTCAGTGAAATCCGTTTGCAAATCGGAGTGATAGATTAGAATCTAGAGCCAACGGTAAGTTTTCTATGTTAAACCATTACACCATTGAAAAACTGGTTACGTTTGCAATTGAAAGAAAAATGACTATAGTTGAAGAAGTAATGGCCCCTAAACTATGTTCTGGGATGAAAGTTACAGCTTCAGTGAAATCTGTTTGCAAATCGGAGTGATAGATTAGAATCTAGAGCCAACGGTAAGTTTTCTATGTTAAACCATTACAGCATTGAAAAACTGGTTACGTTTGCAATTGAAAGAAAAATGACTATAGTTGAAGAAGTAATGGCCCCTAAACTATGTTCTGGGATAAAAGTTACAGCTTCAGTGAAATCCGTTTTCAAATCGGAGTGATAGATTAGAATCTAGAGCCAACGGTAAGTTTTCTATGTTAAACCATTACACCATTGAAAAACTGGTTACGTTTGCAATTGAAAGAAAAATGACTATAGTTGAAGAAGTAATGGCCCCTAAACTATGTTCTGGGATGAAAGTTACAGCTTCAGTGAAATCCGTTTGCAAATTGGAGTGATAAATTAGAATCTAGAGCCAACAGTAAGTTTTCTATGTTAAACCATTACACCATTGAAAAACTGGTTACGTTTGCAATTGAAAGAAAAATGACTATAGTTGAAGAAGTAATGGCCCCTAAACTATGTTCTGGGATGAAAGTTACAGCTTCAGTGAAATCCGTTTGCAAATCGGAGTGATAGATTAGAATCTAGAGCCAACGGTAAGTTTTCTATGTTAAACCATTACACCATTGAAAAACTGGTTATGTTTGCAATTGAAAGAAAAATGACTATAGTTGAAGAAGTAATGGCCCCGAAACTAAGTTCTGGGATGAAAGTTACAGCTTCAGTGAAATCCGTTTGCAAATCGGAGTGATAGATTAGAATCTAGAGCCAACGGTAAGTTTTCTATGTTAAACCATTACACCATTGAAAAACTGGTTACGTTTGCAATTGAAAGAAAAATGACTATAGTTGAAGAAGTAATGGCCCCTAAACTATGTTCTGGGATGAAAGTTACAGCTTCAGTGAAATCCGTTTGCAAATCGGAGTGATAGATTAGAATCTAGAGCCAACGGTAAGTTTTCTATGTTAAACAATTACACCATTGAAAAACTGGTTACGTTTGCAATTGAAAGAAAAATGACTATAGTTGAAGAAGTAATGGCCCCTAAACTATGTTCTGGGATGAAAGTTACAGCTTCAGTGAAATCCGTTTGCAAATCGGAGTGATAGATTAGAATCTAGAGCCAACGGTAAGTTTTCTATGTTAAACCATTACACCATTGAAAAACTGGTTACGTTTGCAATTGAAAGAAAAATGACTATAGTTGAAGAAGTAATGGCCCCTAAACTATGTTCTGGGATGAAAGTTACAGCTTCAGTGAAATCCGTTTGCAAATCGGAGTGATAGATTAGAATCTAGAGCCAACGGTAAGTTTTCTATGTTAAACCATTACACCATTGAAAAACTGGTTACGTTTGCAATTGAAAGAAAAATGACTATAGTTGAAGAAGTAATGGCCCCTAAACTATGTTCTGGGATGAAAGTTACAGCTTCAGTGAAATCCGTTTGCAAATCGGAGTGATAGATTAGAATCTAGAGCCAACGGTAAGTTTTCTATGTTAAACCATTACACCATTGAAAAACTGGTTACGTTTGCAATTGAAAGAAAAATGACTATAGTTGAAGAAGTAATGGCCCCTAAACTATGTTCTGGGATGAAAGTTACAGCTTCAGTGAAATCCGTTTGCAAATCGGAGTTTGGAAATTCGTTTGCAAATCGGAGTGATAGATTAGAATCTAGAGCCAACGGTAAGTTTTCTATGTTAAACCATTACACCATTGAAAAACTGGTTACGTTTGCAATTGAAAGAAAAATGACTATAGTTGAAGAAGTAATGGCCCCTAAACTATGTTCTAGGATGAAAGTTACAGCTTCTGTGAAATCCGTTTGCAAATCGGAGTGATAGATTAGAATCTAGAGCCAACGGTAAGTTTTCTATGTTAAACCATTACACCATTGAAAAACTGGTTACGTTTGCAATTGAAAGAAAAATGACTATAGTTGAAGAAGTAATGGCCCCTAAACTATGTTCTGGGATGAAAGTTACAGCTTCAGTGAAATCCGTTTGCAAATCGGAGTGATAGATTAGAATCTAGGGCCAACGGTAAGTTTTCTATGTTAAACCATTACACCATTGAAAAACTGGTTACGTTTGCAATTGAAAGAAAAATGACTATAGTTGAAGAAGTAATGGCCCCTAAACTATGTTCTGGGATGAAAGTTACAGCTTCAGTGAAATCCGTTTGCAAATCGGAGTGATAGATTAGAATCTAGAGCCAACGGTAAGTTTTCTATGTTAAACCATTACACCATTGAAAAACTGGTTACGTTTGCAATTGAAAGAAAAATGACTATAGTTGAAGAAGTAATGGCCCCTAAACTATGTTCTGGGATGAAAGTTACAGCTTCAGTGAAATCCGTTTGCAAATCGGAGTGATAGATTAGAATCTAGAGCCAACGGTAAGTTTTCTATGTTAAACCATTACACCATTGAAAAACTGGTTACGTTTGCAATTGAAAGAAAAATGACTATAGTTGAAGAAGTAATGGCCCCTAAACTATGTTCTGGGATAAAAGTTACAGCTTCAGTGAAATCCGTTTGCAAATCGGAGTGATAGATTAGAATCTAGAGCCAACGGTAAGTTTTCTATGTTAAACCATTACACCATTGAAAAACTGGTTACGTTTGCAATTGAAAGAAAAATGACTATAGTTGAAGAAGTAATGGCCCCTAAACTATGTTCTGGGATGAAAGTTACAGCTTCAGTGAAATCCGTTTGCAAATCGGAGTGATAGATTAGAATCTAGGGCCAACGGTAAGTTTTCTATGTTAAACCATTACACCATTGACAAACTGGTTACGTTTGCAATTGAAAGAAAAATGACTATAGTTGAAGAAGTAATGGCCCCTAAACTATGTTCTGGGATGAAAGTTACAGCTTCAGTGAAATCCGTTTGCAAATCGGAGTGATAGATTAGAATCTAGAGCCAACGGTAAGTTTTCTATGTTAAACCATTACACCATTGAAAAACTGGTTACGTTTGCAATTGAAAGAAAAATGACTATAGTTGAAGAAGTAATGGCCCCTAAACTATGTTCTGGGATGAAAGTTACAGCTTCAGTGAAATCCGTTTGCAAATCGGAGTGATAGATTAGAATCTAGAGCCAACGGTAAGTTTTCTATGTTAAACCATTACACCATTGAAAAACTGGTTACGTTTGCAATTGAAAGAAAAATGACTATAGTTGAAGAAGTAATGGCCCCTAAACTATGTTCTGGGATGAAAGTTACAGCTTCAGTGAAATCCGTTTGCAAATCGGAGTGATAGATTAGAATCTAGAGCCAACGGTAAGTTTTCTATGTTAAACCATTGCACCATTGAAAAACTGGTTACGTTTGCAATTGAAAGAAAAATGACTAAAGTTGAAGAAGTAATGGCCCCTAAACTATGTTCTGGGATGAAAGTTACAGCTTCAGTGAAATCCGTTTGCAAATCGGAGTGATAGATTAGAATCTAGAGCCAACGGTAAGTTTTCTATGTTAAACCATTACACCATTGAAAAACTGGTTACGTTTGCAATTGAAAGAAAAATGACTATAGTTGAAGAAGTAATGGCCCCTAAACTATGTTCTGGGATGAAAGTTACAGCTTCAGTGAAATCCGTTTGCAAATCGGAGTGATAGATTAGAATCTAGAGCCAACGGTAAGTTTTCTATGTTAAACCATTACACCATTGAAAAACTGGTTACGTTTGCAATTGAAAGAAAAATGACTATAGTTGAAGAAGTAATGGCCCCTAAACTATGTTCTGGGATGAAAGTTACAGCTTCAGTGAAATCCGTTTGCAAATCGGAGTTTGCAAATCGGAGTTTGGAAATCCGTTTGCAACTCGGAGTGATAGATTAGAATCTAGAGCCAACAGTAAGTTTTCTATGTTAAACCATTACAGCATTGAAAAACTGGTTACGTTTGCAATTGAAAGAAAAATGACTATAGTTGAAGAAGTAATGGCCCCTAAACTATGTTCTGGGATAAAAGTTACAGCTTCAGTGAAATCCGTTTTCAAATCGGAGTGATAGATTAGAATCTAGAGCCAACGGTAAGTTTTCTATGTTAAACCATTACACCATTGAAAAACTGGTTACGTTTGCAATTGAAAGAAAAATGACTATAGTTGAAGAAGTAATGGCCCCTAAACTATGTTCTGGGATAAAAGTTACAGCTTCAGTGAAATCCGTTTTCAAATCGGAGTGATAGATTAGAATCTAGAGCCAACGGTAAGTTTTCTATGTTAAACCATTACACCATTGAAAAACTGGTTACGTTTGCAATTGAAAGAAAAATGACTATAGTTGAAGAAGTAATGGCCCCTAAACTATGTTCTGGGATGAAAGTTACAGCTTCAGTGAAATCCGTTTGCAAATTGGAGTGATAAATTAGAATCTAGAGCCAACAGTAAGTTTTCTATGTTAAACCATTACACCATTGAAAAACTGGTTACGTTTGCAATTGAAAGAAAAATGACTATAGTTGAAGAAGTAATGGCCCCTAAACTATGTTCTGGGATGAAAGTTACAGCTTCAGTGAAATCCGTTTGCAAATCGGAGTGATAGATTAGAATCTAGAGCCAACGGTAAGTTTTCTATGTTAAACCATTACACCATTGAAAAACTGGTTACGTTTGCAATTGAAAGAAAAATGACTATAGTTGAAGAAGTAATGGCCCCTAAACTATGTTCTGGGATGAAAGTTACAGCTTCAGTGAAATCTGTTTGCAAATCGGAGTGATAGATTAGAATCTAGAGCCAACGGTAAGTTTTCTATGTTAAACCATTACACCATTGAAAAACTGGTTACGTTTGCAATTGAAAGAAAAATGACTATAGTTGAAGAAGTAATGGCCCCTAAACTATGTTCTGGGATGAAAGTTACAGCTTCAGTGAAATCCGTTTGCAAATCGGAGTGATAGATTAGAATCTAGAGCCAACGGTAAGTTTTCTATGTTAAACCATTACACCATTGAAAAACTGGTTACGTTTGCAATTGAAAGAAAAATGACTATAGTTGAAGAAGTAATGGCCCCTAAACTATGTTCTGGGATGAAAGTTACAGCTTCAGTGAAATCCGTTTGCAAATCGGAGTGATAGATTAGAATCTAGAGCCAACGGTAAGTTTTCTATGTTAAACCATTATAGCATTGAAAAACTGGTTACGTTTGCAATTGAAAGAAAAATGACTATAGTTGAAGAAGTAATGGCCCCTAAACTATGTTCTGGGATAAAAGTTACAGCTTCAGTGAAATCCGTTTTCAAATCGGAGTGATAGATTAGAATCTAGAGCCAACGGTAAGTTTTCTATGTTAAACCATTACACCATTGAAAAACTGGTTACGTTTGCAATTGAAAGAAAAATGACGGGGGGGCGCTAGAGAGGCGCTGCAGGGAGAAGACGTGTTCCCTGTGAGCTCCTGTTTTCCAGCCAGATTAAGACACCTCTAGAAGACTGATCGGGGCATGAAGCACCTCGCCTGAAAGCTCAGCACCCCAGCAATGCAAAGAGCCTCTCAAGAATATCCACTGAGAAGCCGTGCGACTGTGAAACCCTTGCTTTCGCCTTTCAAGTACAAGAGACCTTTCTCCAAGATGGCCGCCCAGCCTCAGCATGGAGCCAAGGCCCCGCTGCCTGCATCTCCTCAGCCGGATCAACAGGCTTCCCAGGAGCAATCACAGGGCGTCCATAGCCCGGAGCCGACCCAGAGGACCCCTCCGCAGGTAATACCCACACCGGGGCTTGCTGTAACAGGTATGACGGCGGAGGAGCTAGTAGCGCTAATGAAATCCGTATTCCGTACGGAACTCCGTACGGAACTCCGTGAAGCAGTTACGGAATTATCCCAGCAGATTGCGGAAATTGGCCAGAGGGTGAATACGTTAGAGTCCCAAGCTGACGAGATAGTGGGGGCACTCAATGTTGACAGAGAGGCCATAGATGCCCATGACGACCGCCTAGATGCCCATGAGGCCAAATTAGAAGACCTGGAGAATAGAAGCAGGCGGGCAAACATCCGCATACGAGGTCTGCCTGAAGCCTGTGCAGATTTTGAGGGGGTCGCAAATAAATTGTTTAAAACTATTCTCCCCCCTGATGATGCGTCAACCTTGAGAATAGTGCGGATTCATAGGGCCTTGGCCAAACCCCGCAATCCAGATCTTCCGAGAGACATCATAGCCAAACTCTCGGCCGAAGACTTGCGCGACAAGGTACTTCTAGCTGCACGTGACATGGACCAACTACCTGGGGTCCCACCAGCGGTCCAGTTATACGCTGACCTGGCCCCTTCTACCATTGCTAAGCGAAGGGACATGCGACCATACACACTGGCCCTCCAAAAGAAAGCCATTCGCTACAAGTGGGGATTTCCGTTTCTCCTGTCCTTTAAAATTGGAGGCAAAATCTACAACTGCAAAACTCCAAAAGATGCGGCTGCAGCTTTAAATGAACTAAATATCCCATTCGTCCTCCCGCCGACCACTACACAGTCCCCTAAAGAACAAAGGCCCCAGGGACCATCCAGAATCTGGAACACGGCTAGAGCAAGCAAGTATCGCCCAAGACCTTTGGCTCTAGAAATGGGTCCTCCAACTTGATCCTGTCTCTCCTCTAACATGGGATCTGTCGTTTCTTTATGGAGGGCCACTTTATGATGCTGGTCCCACCACAGGTTCTGTTCTCTTTCAACATGGGCCCCTTTATGATGTTGGGCCCAGTGTAAAAGTTTTGTTTCTTAGCTTATTTCTCCATTCAGGCTAGACTATTAACACCACAGTCATGTTCTTGGAATTGTCTGACTTGAATGCTGGTCCCACTAACGTTCATATTGAGGCTGGTTTCATCAGCTAAAATCTTGAGACATCCTTTCCCGGTAGATGTGGCCCCTTTATGATGTTGGGCCCACTACGTACGTATGTTTAAAAGACCTAATGGTCCTACATGAAGGATATGACACCCCCTTTGGTGGGCCTATCTCTTGATGGAGCCCCCTTTAAGGGCAAGAGGGACCCCTTTATGATGTCGGGCCCTTTCATGTCAAGAAACAACTTCATGGAACTTTCGAAGACCTTTGTCCTCTTTATATGACATGTATTGTTATCTTGATGGCATGTTTGCTTATATTTTTTGTTTTTATTGGCATATGCAAGGTTATAAGTATAAGTGAGTGTATTTGATTAGGTTTCGCTTATTTTTATTTAGATTAAATATATGTATGGGGGGCTTAATCCCTGTACACCTTAGAGTAAATAGCATGATACCTACACTCCCCAACGAGCTAGGCATATCATCAACTATAGATAGAACAGTTTGCCCCTCAGTCAGTCCATCATTAGCTGATTTTCAGATGAGCCTGGCTGGAAAAACCATAGTTGTTCCCCCATACAAAATGCCAGGTGGTGAGCCCATCTTTTTTTGGGTTCCCCTCCTCGCATTGTTTTTGCACCATTGTGCAATGCTTTTTTTCCAGAGTTCATACGCTTTACTACAGATACATTTGGACCCACCTGGTGAGAAGGGTCCACAATATTTCTTTTTACCACCCTATAATTCTACCCATGAAAAGCTCGAGAGGAGGCCTGCCCCCCTGGCCGACGAGGCCACACTTTTCTATTACCAATTTCACAAACCATGGCTACGAGACCAATTAATATAATTTCCCATAATGTCAGGGGCTTTAACTCCCCGCAAAAAAGACAAAAGGCATTCATCTATTACTCCCAGTCCCATCCTGATATCCTGGCTTTACAGGAAACCCATTTCTCTACCAAATCCTCCCCTAAATTTTTCAACAAAAACTACACTCGGGTTTTCATGTCTAACTATCATAAAAAACAGAGAGGAGTGGCCACCTTTTTGGCCAACTCCTTCCCTCTGGAAGTATCTACCCAATTGGTTGACGACCAGGGAACATATAACATTATCCTAGGAAACCTCCATAATCGAGTCCTCTGTATAGTCAACATGTATGCCCCACCTAATCTGGTCAAGACAACCATTAATAAAATCTCTGAGATCCTCCTGACACTACAATATGATTCTTTGATATGGCTGGGAGATTTTAATCTAGCACCAAATGATGTCCTGGACAAAACACTTCCAACCCGTCCATCGGACGCCAGGAAAAATAGGGAATACTTTGATAATGTGTTGAAACAATACTCATTAATTGATTCCTGGAGGGAGTATAATGGAGCACGGAAAGGCTACTCATATTATTCAGCACCTCACAACTCCTATTCCAGGATAGACCTGGTCCTGATCTCTTCTCATTGTGCCTCTAGTTTGGCCTATTCAAGGCACTTATTGTGCTCTTGGTCAGACCATGACCCAATTTTAACATCTATGACCTCTCTATTACCAAAGACACAGAGGGCCCCTTGGAGGCTCAATGAGAAACTTTTATACAACCCGGAGATATGTGGGGAAATAGATAAAGCTCTGGACGACTACTTTGCTGAGAATGCCACTCCTGAAGTTACACCGGCAATATGCTGGCTGGCTCATAAAGCAGTAATCAGAGGCCACCTCATTAAAGTGGCATCCAAACATAAGAGACAAAGAGGAATTATAATTTCTAATTTAGAGCATAAGATTACTACCCTTCATCACATTAATCAGAGTAGCCCTTCGAGATACCTTAGTAAGCAAATCTATGACCTAAACACTCAGTTGGAGGCCATTTTGAATGCCGAGTGCGAAAAAGCCTTAAGTTGGACCAATGCAAAAGCCTACGACCAAATTAACAAGCCCAACAGGTGGCTAGCACAAAAATTAAGGGCCCAACAGTCACTGAACAGGATAGTGAGAATTAAAGATGCAAAGGGTAAAATTACGGCCAACCCAGATAAAATATATGAAGCCTTTTTATCATATTACAAACAATTATACAAGGATAAAGATCCTAATAGTGCTGCAGAGGCCAGATCCAACTTTTTGAATTCCACTCTCCATAAAACTTTATCCCCACTTACTGTGACGCAGCTTAACCAAAATATCACCTCTGAGGAACTCCGAGAGGCCATTAAAAAGACAAAAAATGCTAAATCACCGGGCCCAGATGGCCTAACAGCCCTTTACTATAAAAAATTTTAGCACACCTTAACTCCTCATATGCTAAAATTCTTTAACACTATATTGAAGGGCCACTCTCCTCCCCAAGAATTCCTTGCGTCTTCTATTGTAATGATTCCAAAGCCCCAAAGAGACCCACTTTTAACTAAAAATTATCGCCCAATATCTCTACTTGGAGTTGACTATAAATTATTTACAGCCATACTTGCAGCCAGGCTCAATAATATCCTTCCTGCCTTAATACATAAAGACCAGGTGGGATTTATTCCCGCTAGGCAAGCTTCGGACAATATTCGCAAAATCGTGGATATACAACATTTCTCTAGCAGGTCTTCTTCATGTCTAGCCATTTTGGCTTTGGACATGGAGAAGGCCTTTGATTTGATCAAGTGGCCATATATGATCTCGGTCCTTCAAAAGTATGGATTTACTGGCAACTATTTGAACGCTATAAGAGCCCTTTATTCATCTCCCACTGCTTACCTCAAAATGCCGGCAGTCAGCGGGGTGTCGTTCCCAATTGAAAGGGGGACTAGACAGGGGTGTCCTCTATCACCGGCGATATTCGCCTTAATGATTGAACCCCTTGCTGAAATGATTAGACGAACTCCTGATATACAAGGAGTCACTATAGGTGCAAAAGAGTATAAACTATCCTTGTTTGCGGAAGACATCCTGCTGACACTGTCATCCCCTCAAACATCTATACCGGCCCTCTTGAAGGTGATAGATGAATTCTCATTGTTTTCAGGCTTCAAACTAAATTTAGAAAAGTCCGAGCTGATGTTATCGAACACTACCATTAAGGCAGGTCAGGAGCTGGCACGCTCCTTTGGTCTACAGTACCAACCGAGATATGTAAAATATCTGGGTATAAATTTAACGATAGATCCTTCTAAGCTATACGAACAAAACTATCCCTCAATGCTACGAAAATTGGGCAATGACCTAGATACCTGGAATAATTATCCAATTTCCCTTTTGGGAAGGGTGACCTCAGTGAGAATGACATTACTACCGCGCATTCTTTATCTATTCCGGGTCTTGCCTGTTCAAATCAAGAAAGGAGCATTGGGAAGACTCCAAAAACAAATCCAGCAATTCATCTGGCGAAAGCGCAAGGCACGTATCAAATATGCCACTCTGGCAAGGCCTAGAGACATGGGAGGTCTGAATGCCCCAATCCTTCTAAATTATTATTATGCTGCTCAGCTGACACAGCTAGCGGCAGCAAATTCGACATCTAATGTGCCCATCTGGGTAGAATTGGAATCAGGGCTTCTCAATCCTGCATCCCTCACTGGCCTGATGTGGTCTAAAGTGATCCACACTACTAAAATTAGAAAAAAGGCCCCGGTTGCTGCGCACTCCTTGGGCTTGTGGTCTAAGCTAAGATTTTCCCATGCTTTACAGTCTCCAATTTCGTGCTTGACGAACATATTTAGAAATCCTGATTTCCCAGGAGGCCTTCAAACTCACAAATTTGCATGGTGGATCTCGAAGGGCTACCTCACGCTTGGCAAATATATGTCTCACTTTAAACTAGCTTCACCTGCCCAATTTAGTAAAGATAAAAATGTCCCATATGAGGAGATGGATAACCTGGCTGTGATATTTAAATACTTGCAATCCTTAGACAGTGGGGGAGAGATCCTGATATATACTCCGTTTGAAGTCAAATGCAAAAATTATGCTATGGAAAAGGGTCTTATTTCAGACCTATATTTGACAATGTGCCATACAGTTATGACTCCTAAACTAAAAGTTCATGAAAGCTGGGAGCGGGATTGCAACATTACTGTCTCTGAAGCAAGATGGGCCCACTGTTGCTCAACCCTTACGAGAGGGTCATTATTCTTTTCATCTATTGAAACGTCTCTAAAATTGTTCCATAGAATATACTTTACGCCTTCAAGGCTAAGCCTATTTTATCATGACTCTTCTGACCTCTGTTTTAGAAACTGCCATATGAGGGGAGACCTATGGCATATATGGTGGGATTGCCCGACAGTTCAACATTATTGGAAAGCAATATGGAACAAATTATCTCTAATGTTGGGCAAGCAAATCCCCATGGACCCATCGGTGGCCCTTTTAGGGAATAGGCCTGAATCAGTGTTGCACCCAGCCCATAAGCTTATCCAATTCGTGATGGCACAAGCCAAAAGGCACATTGCCTCCCACTGGAGACAACCCCTTCTGTCCGTGGACGATATGTTCAGAGACCTAAACAAAACAATGCTCTCGGAGCACATCAGAGCTAAAATTTTTGACAGGTTAGAAAATTTCTTCAAAATATGGGATCCATGGATACAGTATCAAGACAACCAAGGTCTCAGATATACCCTTCATACATTCTAATACCCCTGACATTATACACTGCCCTGAAATACGAGTTGGCTCTGAAGGCGCGGGATGGGTTTGGTTCCTTTCGGTATCATTGAAAGAAATGGTGGTAGAGATTTGAAGCGTAATTCTCACCGTTCATTCCCCTTCCTTCTCCCTCACTTTTCCTACTTTATCCCTTGGATTGGTCCATTGGCATGCTGTGGTACACCCACTCATGGACCATTCCTTGTTATCCCATCCCTGATCCCCTACCCTCCCCTCTCAATCCTTGCTTTTTCCCTACTTCCCCCCCTCCCCCATTGTATGGCAATTGTGATCTAGTGGTTACCTTATTTATAACTTTGAGAAGAATGATTATGACCACCTACTTATGAAAAATATATGATGATGTTTCTTCTAGCTTATCCCCATGTGTGGGGATCATTGTCATAATCTCTGTATATTTGTGTTATCTTCAATAAAAACCCTTGAAACGAAAGAAAAATGACTATAGTTGAAGAAGTAATGGCCCCTAAACTATGTTCTGGGATGAAAGTTACAGCTTCAGTGAAATCCGTTTGCAAATTGGAGTGATAAATTAGAATCTAGAGCCAACAGTAAGTTTTCTATGTTAAACCATTACACCATTGAAAAACTGGTTACGTTTGCAATTGAAAGAAAAATGACTATAGTTGAAGAAGTAATGGCCCCTAAACTATGTTCTGGGATGAAAGTTACAGCTTCAGTGAAATCCGTTTGCAAATCGGAGTGATAGATTAGAATCTAGAGCCAACGGTAAGTTTTCTATGTTAAACCATTACACCATTGAAAAACTGGTTACGTTTGCAATTGAAAGAAAAATGACTATAGTTGAAGAAGTAATGGCCCCTAAACTATGTTCTGGGATGAAAGTTACAGCTTCAGTTAAATCTGTTTGCAAATTGGAGTGATAGATTAGAATCTAGAGCCAACGGTAAGTTTTCTATGTTAAACCATTACACCATTGAAAAACTGGTTACGTTTGCAATTGAAAGAAAAATGACTATAGTTGAAGAAGTAATGGCCCCTAAACTATGTTCTGGGATGAAAGTTACAGCTTCAGTGAAATCCGTTTGCAAATCGGAGTGATAGATTAGAATCTAGAGCCAACGGTAAGTTTTCTATGTTAAACCATTACACCATTGAAAAACTGGTTACGTTTGCAATTGAACGAAAAATGACTATAGTTGAAGAAGTAATGGCCCCTAAACTATGTTCTGGGATGAAAGTTACAGCTTCAGTGAAATCCGTTTGCAAATCGGAGTGATAGATTAGAATCTAGAGCCAACGGTAAGTTTTCTATGTTAAACAATTACACCATTGAAAAACTGGTTACGTTTGCAATTGAAAGAAAAATGACTATAGTTGAAGAAGTAATGGCCCCTAAACTATGTTCTGGGATGAAAGTTACAGCTTCAGTGAAATCCGTTTGCAAATCGGAGTGATAGATTAGAATCTAGAGCCAACGGAAAGTTTTCTATGTTAAACAATTACACCATTGAAAAACTGGTTACGTTTGCAATTGAAAGAAAAATGACTATAGTTGAGGAAGTAATGGCCCCTAAACTATGTTCTGGGATGAAAGTTACAGCTTCAGTGAAATCTGTTTGCAAATCGGTGTGATAGATTAGAATCTAGAGCCAACGGTAAGTTTTCTATGTTAAACCATTACACCATTGAAAAACTGGTTACGTTTGCAATTGAAAGAAAAATGACTATAGTTGAAGAAGTAATGGCCCCTAAACTATGTTCTGGGATGAAAGTTACAGCTTCAGTGAAATCCGTTTGCAAATCGGAGTGATAGATTAGAATCTAGAGCCAACGGTAAGTTTTCTATGTTAAACCATTACACCATTGAAAAACTGGTTACGTTTGCAATTGAAAGAAAAATGACTATAGTTGAAGAAGTAATGGCCCCTAAACTATGTTCTGGGATGAAAGTTACAGCTTCAGTGAAATCCGTTTGCAAATCGGAGTGATAGATTAGAATCTAGAGCCAACGGTAAGTTTTCTATGTTAAACCATTACAGCATTGAAAAACTGGTTACGTTTGCAATTGAAAGAAAAATGACTATAGTTGAAGAAGTAATGGCCCCTAAACTATGTTCTGGGATGAAAGTTACAGCTTCAGTGAAATCTGTTTGCAAATTGGAGTGATAGATTAGAATCTAGAGCCAACGGTAAGTTTTCTATGTTAAACCATTACACCATTGAAAAACTGGTTACGTTTGCAATTGAAAGAAAAATGACTATAGTTGAAGAAGTAATGGCCCCTAAACTATGTTCTGGGATGAAAGTTACAGCTTCAGTGAAATCCGTTTGCAAATCGGAGTGATAGATTAGAATCTAGAGCCAACGGTAAGTTTTCTATGTTAAACCATTACACCATTGAAAAACTGGTTACGTTTGCAATTGAAAGAAAAATGACTATAGTTGAAGAAGTAATGGCCCCTAAACTATGTTCTGGGATGAAAGTTACAGCTTCAGTGAAATCCGTTTGCAAATCGGAGTGATAGATTAGAATCTAGAGCCAACGGTAAGTTTTCTATGTTAAACAATTACACCATTGAAAAACTGGTTACGTTTGCAATTGAAAGAAAAATGACTATAGTTGAAGAAGTAATGGCCCCTAAACTATGTTCTGGGATGAAAGTTACAGCTTCAGTGAAATCCGTTTGCAAATCGGAGTGATAGATTAGAATCTAGAGCCAACGGAAAGTTTTCTATGTTAAACAATTACACCATTGAAAAACTGGTTACGTTTGCAATTGAAAGAAAAATGACTATAGTTGAAGAAGTAATGGCCCCTAAACTATGTTCTGGGATGAAAGTTACAGCTTCAGTGAAATCTGTTTGCAAATCGGAGTGATAGATTAGAATCTAGAGCCAACGGTAAGTTTTCTATGTTAAACCATTACACCATTGAAAAACTGGTTACGTTTGCAATTGAAAGAAAAATGACTATAGTTGAAGAAGTAATGGCCCCTAAACTATGTTCTGGGATGAAAGTTACAGCTTCAGTGAAATCCGTTTGCAAATCGGAGTGATAGATTAGAATCTAGAGCCAACGGTAAGTTTTCTATGTTAAACCATTACACCATTGAAAAACTGGTTACGTTTGCAATTGAAAGAAAAATGACTATAGTTGAAGAAGTAATGGCCCCTAAACTATGTTCTGGGATGAAAGTTACGGCTTCAGTGAAATCCGTTTGCAAATCGGAGTGATAGATTAGAATCTAGAGCCAACGGTAAGTTTTCTATGTTAAACCATTACAGCATTGAAAAACTGGTTACGTTTGCAATTGAAAGAAAAATGACTATAGTTGAAGAAGTAATGGCCCCTAAACTATGTTCTGGGATAAAAGTTACAGCTTCAGTGAAATCCGTTTTCAAATCGGAGTGATAGATTAGAATCTAGAGCCAACGGTAAGTTTTCTATGTTAAACCATTACACCATTGAAAAACTGGTTACGTTTGCAATTGAAAGAAAAATGACTATAGTTGAAGAAGTAATGGCCCCTAAACTATGTTCTGGGATGAAAGTTACAGCTTCAGTGAAATCCGTTTGCAAATCGGAGTTTGCAAATCGGAGTTTGCAAATCGGAGTTTGCAAATCCGTTTGCAAATCGGAGTGATAGATTAGAATCTAGAGCCAACGGTAAGTTTTCTATGTTAAACCATTACAGCATTGAAAAACTGGTTACGTTTGCAATTGAAAGAAAAATGACTATAGTTGAAGAAGTAATGGCCCCTAAACTATGTTCTGGGATAAAAGTTACAGCTTCAGTGAAATCCGTTTTCAAATCGGAGTGATAGATTAGAATCTAGAGCCAACGGTAAGTTTTCTATGTTAAACCATTACACCATTGAAAAACTGGTTACGTTTGCAATTGAAAGAAAAATGACTATAGTTGAAGAAGTAATGGCCCCTAAACTATGTTCTGGGATAAAAGTTACAGCTTCAGTGAAATCCGTTTTCAAATCGGAGTGATAGATTAGAATCTAGAGCCAACGGTAAGTTTTCTATGTTAAACCATTACACCATTGAAAAACTGGTTACGTTTGCAATTGAAAGAAAAATGACTATAGTTGAAGAAGTAATGGCCCCTAAACTATGTTCTGGGATGAAAGTTACAGCTTCAGTGAAATCTGTTTGCAAATTGGAGTGATAGATTAGAATCTAGAGCCAACGGTAAGTTTTCTATGTTAAACCATTACACCATTGAAAAACTGGTTACGTTTGCAATTGAAAGAAAAATGACTATAGTTGAAGAAGTAATGGCCCCTAAACTATGTTCTGGGATAAAAGTTACAGCTTCAGTGAAATCCGTTTTCAAATCGGAGTGATAGATTAGAATCTAGAGCCAACGGTAAGTTTTCTATGTTAAACCATTACACCATTGAAAAACTGGTTACGTTTGCAATTGAAAGAAAAATGACTATAGTTGAAGAAGTAATGGCCCCTAAACTATGTTCTGGGATAAAAGTTACAGCTTCAGTGAAATCCGTTTTCAAATCGGAGTGATAGATTAGAATCTAGAGCCAACGGTAAGTTTTCTATGTTAAACCATTACACCATTGAAAAACTGGTTACGTTTGCAATTGAAAGAAAAATGACTATAGTTGAAGAAGTAATGGCCCCTAAACTATGTTCTGGGATGAAAGTTACAGCTTCAGTGAAATCTGTTTGCAAATTGGAGTGATAGATTAGAATCTAGAGCCAACGGTAAGTTTTCTATGTTAAACCATTACACCATTGAAAAACTGGTTACGTTTGCAATTGAAAGAAAAATGACTATAGTTGAAGAAGTAATGGCCCCTAAACTATGTTCTGGGATGAAAGTTACAGCTTCAGTGAAATCCGTTTGCAAATCGGAGTGATAGATTAGAATCTAGAGCCAACGGTAAGTTTTCTATGTTAAACCATTACACCATTGAAAAACTGGTTACGTTTGCAATTGAAAGAAAAATGACTATAGTTGAAGAAGTAATGGCCCCTAAACTATGTTCTGGGATGAAAGTTACAGCTTCAGTGAAATCCGTTTGCAAATCGGAGTGATAGATTAGAATCTAGAGCCAACGGTAAGTTTTCTATGTTAAACAATTACACCATTGAAAAACTGGTTACGTTTGCAATTGAAAGAAAAATGACTATAGTTGAAGAAGTAATGGCCCCTAAACTCTGTTCTGGGATGAAAGTTACAGCTTCAGTGAAATCCGTTTGCAAATCGGAGTGATAGATTAGAATCTAGAGCCAACGGAAAGTTTTCTATGTTAAACAATTACACCATTGAAAAACTGGTTACGTTTGCAATTGAAAGAAAAATGACTATAGTTGAAGAAGTAATGGCCCCTAAACTATGTTCTGGGATGAAAGTTACAGCTTCAGTGAAATCCGTTTTCAAATCGGAGTGATAGATTAGAATCTAGAGCCAACGGTAAGTTTTCTATGTTAAACCATTACACCATTGAAAAACTGGTTACGTTTGCAATTGAAAGAAAAATGACTATAGTTGAAGAAGTAATGGCCCCTAAACTATGTTCTGGGATGAAAGTTACAGCTTCAGTGAAATCCGTTTGCAAATCGGAGTTTGCAAATCGGAGTTTGCAAATCGGAGTTTGCAAATCGGAGTTTGCAAATCCGTTTGCAAATCGGAGTGATAGATTAGAATCTAGAGCCAACGGTAAGTTTTCTATGTTAAACCATTACAGCATTGAAAAACTGGTTACGTTTGCAATTGAAAGAAAAATGACTATAGTTGAAGAAGTAATGGCCCCTAAACTATGTTCTGGGATAAAAGTTACAGCTTCAGTGAAATCCGTTTTCAAATCGGAGTGATAGATTACAATCTAGAGCCAACGGTAAGTTTTCTATGTTAAACCATTACACCATTGAAAAACTGGTTACGTTTGCAATTGAAAGAAAAATGACTATAGTTGAAGAAGTAATGGCCCCTAAACTATGTTCTGGGATAAAAGTTACAGCTTCAGTGAAATCCGTTTTCAAATCGGAGTGATAGATTAGAATCTAGAGCCAACGGTAAGTTATCTATGTTAAACCATTACACCATTGAAAAACTGGTTACGTTTGCAATTGAAAGAAAAATGACTATAGTTGAAGAAGTAATGGCCCCTAAACTATGTTCTGGGATGAAAGTTACAGCTTCAGTGAAATCTGTTTGCAAATTGGAGTGATAGATTAGAATCTAGAGCCAACGGTAAGTTTTCTATGTTAAACCATTACACCATTGAAAAACTGGTTACGTTTGCAATTGAAAGAAAAATGACTATAGTTGAAGAAGTAATGGCCCCTAAACTATGTTCTGGGATAAAAGTTACAGCTTCAGTGAAATCCGTTTTCAAATCGGAGTGATAGATTAGAATCTAGAGCCAACGGTAAGTTTTCTATGTTAAACCATTACACCATTGAAAAACTGGTTACGTTTGCAATTGAAAGAAAAATGACTATAGTTGAAGAAGTAATGGCCCCTAAACTATGTTCTGGGATGAAAGTTACAGCTTCAGTGAAATCCGTTTGCAAATCGGAGTTTGCAAATCGGAGTTTGCAAATCGGAGTTTGCAAATCCGTTTGCAAATCGGAGTGATAGATTAGAATCTAGAGCCAACGGTAAGTTTTCTATGTTAAACCATTACAGCATTGAAAAACTGGTTACGTTTGCAATTGAAAGAAAAATGACTATAGTTGAAGAAGTAATGGCCCCTAAACTATGTTCTGGGATAAAAGTTACAGCTTCAGTGAAATCCGTTTTCAAATCGGAGTGATAGATTAGAATCTAGAGCCAACGGTAAGTTTTCTATGTTAAACCATTACACCATTGAAAAACTGGTTACGTTTGCAATTGAAAGAAAAATGACTATAGTTGAAGAAGTAATGGCCCCTAAACTATGTTCTGGGATAAAAGTTACAGCTTCAGTGAAATCCGTTTTCAAATCGGAGTGATAGATTAGAATCTAGAGCCAACGGTAAGTTTTCTATGTTAAACCATTACACCATTGAAAAACTGGTTACGTTTGCAATTGAAAGAAAAATGACTATAGTTGAAGAAGTAATGGCCCCTAAACTATGTTCTGGGATGAAAGTTACAGCTTCAGTGAAATCTGTTTGCAAATTGGAGTGATAGATTAGAATCTAGAGCCAACGGTAAGTTTTCTATGTTAAACCATTACACCATTGAAAAACTGGTTACGTTTGCAATTGAAAGAAAAATGACTATAGTTGAAGAAGTAATGGCCCCTAAACTATGTTCTGGGATAAAAGTTACAGCTTCAGTGAAATCCGTTTTCAAATCGGAGTGATAGATTAGAATCTAGAGCCAACGGTAAGTTTTCTATGTTAAACCATTACACCATTGAAAAACTGGTTACGTTTGCAATTGAAAGAAAAATGACTATAGTTGAAGAAGTAATGGCCCCTAAACTATGTTCTGGGATAAAAGTTACAGCTTCAGTGAAATCCGTTTTCAAATCGGAGTGATAGATTAGAATCTAGAGCCAACGGTAAGTTTTCTATGTTAAACCATTACACCATTGAAAAACTGGTTACGTTTGCAATTGAAAGAAAAATGACTATAGTTGAAGAAGTAATGGCCCCTAAACTATGTTCTGGGATGAAAGTTACAGCTTCAGTGAAATCCGTTTGCAAATCGGAGTGATAGATTAGAATCTAGAGCCAACGGTAAGTTTTCTATGTTAAACCATTACACCATTGAAAAACTGGTTACGTTTGCAATTGAAAGAAAAATGACTATAGTTGAAGAAGTAATGGCCCCTAAACTATGTTCTGGGATGAAAGTTACAGCTTCAGTGAAATCCGTTTGCAAATCGGAGTGATAGATTAGAATCTAGAGCCAACGGTAAGTTTTCTATGTTAAACAATTACACCATTGAAAAACTGGTTACGTTTGCAATTGAAAGAAAAATGACTATAGTTGAAGAAGTAATGGCCCCTAAACTCTGTTCTGGGATGAAAGTTACAGCTTCAGTGAAATCCGTTTGCAAATCGGAGTGATAGATTAGAATCTAGAGCCAACGGAAAGTTTTCTATGTTAAACAATTACACCATTGAAAAACTGGTTACGTTTGCAATTGAAAGAAAAATGACTATAGTTGAAGAAGTAATGGCCCCTAAACTATGTTCTGGGATGAAAGTTACAGCTTCAGTGAAATCCGTTTTCAAATCGGAGTGATAGATTAGAATCTAGAGCCAACGGTAAGTTTTCTATGTTAAACCATTACACCATTGAAAAACTGGTTACGTTTGCAATTGAAAGAAAAATGACTATAGTTGAAGAAGTAATGGCCCCTAAACTATGTTCTGGGATGAAAGTTACAGCTTCAGTGAAATCCGTTTGCAAATCGGAGTTTGCAAATCGGAGTTTGCAAATCGGAGTTTGCAAATCCGTTTGCAAATCGGAGTGATAGATTAGAATCTAGAGCCAACGGTAAGTTTTCTATGTTAAACCATTACAGCATTGAAAAACTGGTTACGTTTGCAATTGAAAGAAAAATGACTATAGTTGAAGAAGTAATGGCCCCTAAACTATGTTCTGGGATAAAAGTTACAGCTTCAGTGAAATCCGTTTTCAAATCGGAGTGATAGATTACAATCTAGAGCCAACGGTAAGTTTTCTATGTTAAACCATTACACCATTGAAAAACTGGTTACGTTTGCAATTGAAAGAAAAATGACTATAGTTGAAGAAGTAATGGCCCCTAAACTATGTTCTGGGATAAAAGTTACAGCTTCAGTGAAATCCGTTTTCAAATCGGAGTGATAGATTAGAATCTAGAGCCAACGGTAAGTTTTCTATGTTAAACCATTACACCATTGAAAAACTGGTTACGTTTGCAATTGAAAGAAAAATGACTATAGTTGAAGAAGTAATGGCCCCTAAACTATGTTCTGGGATGAAAGTTACAGCTTCAGTGAAATCTGTTTGCAAATTGGAGTGATAGATTAGAATCTAGAGCCAACGGTAAGTTTTCTATGTTAAACCATTACACCATTGAAAAACTGGTTACGTTTGCAATTGAAAGAAAAATGACTATAGTTGAAGAAGTAATGGCCCCTAAACTATGTTCTGGGATAAAAGTTACAGCTTCAGTGAAATCCGTTTTCAAATCGGAGTGATAGATTAGAATCTAGAGCCAACGGTAAGTTTTCTATGTTAAACCATTACACCATTGAAAAACTGGTTACGTTTGCAATTGAAAGAAAAATGACTATAGTTGAAGAAGTAATGGCCCCTAAACTATGTTCTGGGATAAAAGTTACAGCTTCAGTGAAATCCGTTTTCAAATCGGAGTGATAGATTAGAATCTAGAGCCAACGGTAAGTTTTCTATGTTAAACCATTACACCATTGAAAAACTGGTTACGTTTGCAATTGAAAGAAAAATGACTATAGTTGAAGAAGTAATGGCCCCTAAACTATGTTCTGGGATGAAAGTTACAGCTTCAGTGAAATCTGTTTGCAAATTGGAGTGATAGATTAGAATCTAGAGCCAACGGTAAGTTTTCTATGTTAAACCATTACACCATTGAAAAACTGGTTACGTTTGCAATTGAAAGAAAAATGACTATAGTTGAAGAAGTAATGGCCCCTAAACTATGTTCTGGGATGAAAGTTACAGCTTCAGTGAAATCCGTTTGCAAATCGGAGTGATAGATTAGAATCTAGAGCCAACGGTAAGTTTTCTATGTTAAACCATTACACCATTGAAAAACTGGTTACGTTTGCAATTGAAAGAAAAATGACTATAGTTGAAGAAGTAATGGCCCCTAAACTATGTTCTGGGATGAAAGTTACAGCTTCAGTGAAATCCGTTTGCAAATCGGAGTGATAGATTAGAATCTAGAGCCAACGGTAAGTTTTCTATGTTAAACAATTACACCATTGAAAAACTGGTTACGTTTGCAATTGAAAGAAAAATGACTATAGTTGAAGAAGTAATGGCCCCTAAACTCTGTTCTGGGATGAAAGTTACAGCTTCAGTGAAATCCGTTTGCAAATCGGAGTGATAGATTAGAATCTAGAGCCAACGGAAAGTTTTCTATGTTAAACAATTACACCATTGAAAAACTGGTTACGTTTGCAATTGAAAGAAAAATGACTATAGTTGAAGAAGTAATGGCCCCTAAACTATGTTCTGGGATGAAAGTTACAGCTTCAGTGAAATCTGTTTGCAAATCGGAGTGATAGATTAGAATCTAGAGCCAACGGTAAGTTTTCTATGTTAAACCATTACACCATTGAAAAACTGGTTACGTTTGCAATTGAAAGAAAAATGACTATAGTTGAAGAAGTAATGGCCCCTAAACTATGTTCTGGGATGAAAGTTACAGCTTCAGTGAAATCCGTTTGCAAATCGGAGTGATAGATTAGAATCTAGAGCCAACGGTAAGTTTTCTATGGTAAACCATTACACCATTGAAAAACTGGTTACGTTTGCAATTGAAAGAAAAATGACTATAGTTGAAGAAGTAATGGCCCCTAAACTATGTTCTGGGATGAAAGTTACAGCTTCAGTGAAATCCGTTTGCAAATCGGAGTGATAGATTAGAATCTAGAGCCAACGGTAAGTTTTCTATGTTAAACCATTACACCATTGAAAAACTGGTTACGTTTGCAATTGAAAGAAAAATGACTATAGTTGAAGAAGTAATGGCCCCTAAACTATGTTCTGGGATGAAAGTTACAGCTTCAGTGAAATCCGTTTGCAAATCGGAGTGATAGATTAGAATCTAGAGCCAACGGAAAGTTTTCTATGTTAAACAATTACACCATTGAAAAACTGGTTATGTTTGCAATTGAAAGAAAAATGACTATAGTTGAAGAAGTAATGGCCCCTAAACTATGTTCTGGGATGAAAGTTACAGCTTCAGTGAAATCCGTTTGCAAATCGGAGTGATAGATTAGAATCTAGAGCCAACGGTAAGTTTTCTATGTTAAACCATTACACCATTGAAAAACTGGTTACGTTTGCAATTGAAAGAAAAATGACTATAGTTGAAGAAGTAATGGCCCCTAAACTATGTTCTGGGATGAAAGTTACAGCTTCAGTGAAATCCGTTTGCAAATCGGAGTGATAGATTAGAATCTAGAGCCAACGGTAAGTTTTCTATGTTAAACAATTACACCATTGAAAAACTGGTTACGTTTGCAATTGAAAGAAAAATGACTATAGTTGAAGAAGTAATGGCCCCTAAACTCTGTTCTGGGATGAAAGTTACAGCTTCAGTGAAATCCGTTTGCAAATCGGAGTGATAGATTAGAATCTAGAGCCAACGGAAAGTTTTCTATGTTAAACAATTACACCATTGAAAAACTGGTTACGTTTGCAATTGAAAGAAAAATGACTATAGTTGAAGAAGTAATGGCCCCTAAACTATGTTCTGGGATGAAAGTTACAGCTTCAGTGAAATCTGTTTGCAAATCGGAGTGATAGATTAGAATCTAGAGCCAACGGTAAGTTTTCTATGTTAAACCATTACACCATTGAAAAACTGGTTACGTTTGCAATTGAAAGAAAAATGACTATAGTTGAAGAAGTAATGGCCCCTAAACTATGTTCTGGGATGAAAGTTACAGCTTCAGTGAAATCCGTTTGCAAATCGGAGTGATAGATTAGAATCTAGAGCCAACGGTAAGTTTTCTATGGTAAACCATTACACCATTGAAAAACTGGTTACGTTTGCAATTGAAAGAAAAATGACTATAGTTGAAGAAGTAATGGCCCCTAAACTATGTTCTGGGATGAAAGTTACAGCTTCAGTGAAATCCGTTTGCAAATCGGAGTGATAGATTAGAATCTAGAGCCAACGGTAAGTTTTCTATGTTAAACAATTACACCATTGAAAAACTGGTTACGTTTGCAATTGAAAGAAAAATGACTATAGTTGAAGAAGTAATGGCCCCTAAACTATGTTCTGGGATGAAAGTTACAGCTTCAGTGAAATCCGTTTGCAAATCGGAGTGATAGATTAGAATCTAGAGCCAACGGAAAGTTTTCTATGTTAAACAATTACACCATTGAAAAACTGGTTACGTTTGCAATTGAAAGAAAAATGACTATAGTTGAAGAAGTAATGGCCCCTAAACTATGTTCTGGGATGAAAGTTACAGCTTCAGTGAAATCCGTTTTCAAATCGGAGTGATAGATTAGAATCTAGAGCCAACGGTAAGTTTTCTATGTTAAACCATTACACCATTGAAAAACTGGTTACGTTTGCAATTGAAAGAAAAATGACTATAGTTGAAGAAGTAATGGCCCCTAAACTATGTTCTGGGATGAAAGTTACAGCTTCAGTGAAATCCGTTTGCAAATTGGAGTGATAAATTAGAATCTAGAGCCAACAGTAAGTTTTCTATGTTAAACCATTACACCATTGAAAAACTGGTTACGTTTGCAATTGAAAGAAAAATGACTATAGTTGAAGAAGTAATGGCCCCTAAACTATGTTCTGGGATGAAAGTTACAGCTTCAGTGAAATCCGTTTGCAAATCGGAGTGATAGATTAGAATCTAGAGCCAACGGTAAGTTTTCTATGTTAAACCATTACACCATTGAAAAACTGGTTACGTTTGCAATTGAAAGAAAAATGACTATAGTTGAAGAAGTAATGGCCCCTAAACTATGTTCTGGGATGAAAGTTACAGCTTCAGTGAAATCTGTTTGCAAATCGGAGTGATAGATTAGAATCTAGAGCCAACGGTAAGTTTTCTATGTTAAACCATTACACCATTGAAAAACTGGTTACGTTTGCAATTGAAAGAAAAATGACTATAGTTGAAGAAGTAATGGCCCCTAAACTATGTTCTGGGATGAAAGTTACAGCTTCAGTGAAATCCGTTTGCAAATCGGAGTGATAGATTAGAATCTAGAGCCAACGGTAAGTTTTCTATGTTAAACCATTACACCATTGAAAAACTGGTTACGTTTGCAATTGGAAGAAAAATGACTGAGTGCGCATGAGCGGCGCCACAGGACACATGCTGGCACTGTGAGCTCCGCATTGCAGGCGACCATACTGCCGCTATAGCGTACGGATCCGGACAATATATATCTCATTAGAAAGCTGAAGATTCAAGCAATGCAACGAGCCTCCCTGGGATACCCAATCCGCAGCAGAACAAATTATATCCCTCTCCGTTCACCGCTTCGTTTCAACAGGAGATTCAGCAAGATGGCCGCCGCAGCTCCACAACAAGAAGCAGGCCTCAGCCCGCCACAGACCACGGAGGGGACCCTGGCAAGAAAATCGCTACCTACCCCAGTGCTAGCCGACCAGATCTCCCCTCGACCAGGTATGTCGGCCGCTGAAACGTGGGCTACCCCCCCGAAACAGGCACCCGCTATCTCTCACACTGAAGCCAGTGACGGAGTTTCCCGCCAATGCGTACAAACGGACGCATGGTCCCATAGCCCACGCGTACAAAATCCTGGTCCAACTGACGCAAAATACGCATTCTGCCCATACACAGGCGTAAGACTGGACGCATCATACGCCGCATCAACTCAAGGCTCAAGCGTACCTTTCATCGCGTCACCACCTATAGCAACATCAGACCCAAGCGTATCTTTGGACGCATCACATGCGAATCTAGCGCTTGGGCCAGACACTCCTCCTGAATCAAGGCTTGACAACTCACAAAGCGACCTTGGAATACAAATAGGCGGGATGTCAGCAGAACAATTAATCGCCTCCATTACTAACGTTTTCAGAATAGAACTCAAGGCTGAACTGAAACTGGCAGTCACTGAACTTTCTGATCGTATTAGCGAGATCGGAGACAGGGTGACCACACTTGAAAATCAAACTGATGATCTTGTACTGGTAACTAACGCCAACACAGCAACATTAGAGGTCCATGATGAGAGGCTAGATATGGTGGAAGACAAGCTTGAGGATCTAGAAAACAGAAGCAGGAGGGCAAATGTGAGAATAAGAGGTGTACCTGAGGCGGTAGAAGACTTGCAAGCACTGGCGGCAAACTTATTCCATGCTCTTCTACCCCAGATAGACCCCTCCAGGCTTGGGGTGGTCAGAATCCACAGGGCATTAGTTCGACCCAGGAATACTGCTCTACCAAGAGACATTATCGCAAAGCTTAACAGTGAAGATATCAGGGATAAAATCCTGCTTGCAGCACGAGATCTACACTGCCTCCCAGATCAACCACAATCTGTACAACTATTTGCTGATCTGGCTCCTATAACTATTCAGAAGAGAAGAAATATGAAGCCCTATACGAGTGCATTACAGCAGGCCTCTATCAGGTACAAGTGGGGGTTTCCCTTTGCACTCATTTTCAAGAAAAACAACAAACAATTTGTGTGTAAGACTCCTGATGGGGCAGCAGAAGCTTTAACGGAAGCAAATATCCCTTTTGTCGTACCGGATTTAAAGCAACAACAAGAAAGACAATCTCCAAAACCAAGAAGAGAACTACGCCAGAACCGGGCATGGTCCTCATCTAGGAACATTGCATTGAGAGGAAACTCATCTGACCATGGCCCGCCGGGAGAATAACTTGCTGGTCTTGGCCTACACTCTTGGTTCACATATTTTCATCATTTAAACTGCAAGACACGAACTTTCCTCCTAGTCTTCAGGAAAGTTATCCCGACCCTGGAGGGTCGTTTTACCACCTACCACATGAAAATATCTATCTTTACTTCTAACGTCAGATGGACTACGTTCCTGGCATCAGCATCCTTCCTGTGAAGTCCTCTTCCCAGGACACCCTTACAGGTTCTTACGGACATACTAATACTCGGCCTTCTTCTTGAGAAGGCATTATTACACCCTATGCTAGTTACTAACCAGTTATTTTCCAGGTTTCTTCATATATGGACTGATATATGACTTAGGAAAAGTCTAGAACATAATGTTTACCATGTTTAGTCCTCAGTTAATTATTAACCATTTACTTTCTAGGTTTTTTCAGATATGGACTGATATATGACTTGGGAAAAGTTCAGAATATAGTGTTTATTCTGTTTAGTCCTCAGTTCAGTTAAACGTTTATCCATAGTAAGATAGATAACATTCATATCAGATATATTGAAAATTCATTTACAATGTATGGTTCGGATCTGTTTACCTTTAGATATCTTTAAACTTAAGTTAGGCAGTTAAGCCTGCATTTCATGTTGTACTCCACATGAGAAGTGTTTGGTGGCTGGCCTTTTATATATGGACAGCTACCCACTTGCTTCACTTAGTGACATACTCTGTGTTCACTAAGGCTCTATACCAACTTGAGAATACGAAAAGCCCCAATTACATTATGCAGAAACCCATCTATAGATACTCAACTTGCCCACTCCACCCCTCCTCTGTGATTCTTAATAGCTCCCTGAACTTCGGTATTCAAGTCCATTAATATTTTGACGCACAATGCCAGAGGTCTGAGCTCCCCTGCAAAGAGAAACAAGGCCTTTAAGGCCTATGCAAAACACCGACCAGATATAATATGTATTCAAGAATCCCACTTCTCCCCACAAAATACCCCCAAACAATTCCATAAGCATTACTCTAGATCATACTTATCATCATATAAAAAGAGAAGCCGAGGAGTGATCACTCTCCTCTCAGATAACTTCTCAATTGACATCACTCAACATCTAGAAGATGACTCAGGGACTTATGTGATTTTACTTGGGACATATGAACAAAAAACAATATGTATTGTTAATGTTTATGCTCCACCAGAATACCCCCATCGTGTTCTCTCTGGGATATCTGAAACCCTACTAACATTACAATTTGATAGCCTCATTTGGGCAGGAGATTTTAATCTAGCCCCAGATGACAAACTAGATCGAACTCATCCACTGAGACCCTCGATCGCTAAAAAGAATCAAGCTCTATTTCTAGACTTGTTCAAGACTCATTCACTTATAGATTCCTGGAGAGAACATAATGAAGGGAAAAGGGGATACTCTTGCTTCTCAGCACCACACAATTCTTACTCCCGCATCGATCTCATCCTTGTTCCATCCTTATGTGCATCCTCCTTGGCATACTCAAGGCATATCCTTTGCCCCTGGTCAGATCATGAACTACTACTGACAGTCATGAACTCCCCAGTCCCGGCACCACTTAGGACCCAGTGGAGACTTAATGAGTCGCTACTAATTAATCCTAACATATGTTCAGCGATTGAAAACTCACTTGATAACTATTTTAAAGAGAATGCCACGGAGGAAGTAAGCGAGGGAATATGCTGGATGGCTCATAAGGCAGTTGTGAGGGGTGAATTAATGAGATTATCCGCTAAGGCCAAGAGAGAAAAAGGAACCATCATCGCAAACCTAGAAAGAAAAATAAATATGCTTCACTCAATAAATCAGACCAACCCTACAAGGTATCTACAAAAACAGATCTTCGATCAACAGCTGAAGTTAGACACAATATTAGGCCAGGAGGTTGAAAAGGCCATGAGATGGACAGGTGCGATGGCATATGAGCAGCTCAACAAACCCAACAAATGGCTAGCTAGGAGACTCAGAGACAAACAAATCTCAAATAAAATTACTAAAATAAGGGATAAGAGTGGTAAGATTACATCCAACCCGGATAAGATATACCAGACTTTCTTAGAATACTACCAAACCCTCTATAGTGATGATGACCCAGACCGGGCCCCTGAGAAAAGAGAACAGTTTCTAAAAGAAAACATAGGGATTAAAATCACCCAAGACACGGCCAAAACACTTAATTTACCAATTAATGAGGAAGAATTACATGACGCAATTAAAAGACTAAAGAGAGCTAAAGCTCCAGGCCCTGATGGCTTACCATCACTTTATTACAAAAAATTTGAGGATATTTTGAGCCCACACTTAATTAAATTTTACAATTCCTTGATGAAAGGTAAACCCCCACCACCTGAATTTCTGTCATCGGCTATCTGTATATTACATAAACCCCCCAGAGACCCATTAAACACCAAAAATTATAGACCAATTTCTCTACTAGGTGTAGATTACAAGCTCTTTACCTCCATACTAGCAACCAGACTGAACACTGTACTACCGGGCCTGGTACATAGAGATCAAGTAGGTTTCATACCCCAGAGGCAGGCCCCCGATAATATCAGGAAAGTACTGGACATACAACATTATTGCAAGAAGATATCCCAACCCTTAGCTATACTATCATTAGACATGGAAAAAGCCTTCGATAAAATTAAATGGCCATATATGCATTCAGTCCTACGTAAATTCGGCTTTTGTGGTGAATACCTAAACGCCATACAAACTCTTTACTCCCTTCCTACTGCATACTTAAAACTGCCTTCGTATAACCAAACTAGATTTTCTATAAGTCGGGGAACAAGACAAGGGTGCCCATTATCTCCGGGCATCTTTGCACTAGTCATAGAGCCCCTGGCAAGTAAGATTCGGGGGTCCCTGGAGGTACTGGGCGTCCAACTAGGAAAAAAGCAATACAAATTAAATTTATTCGCCGACGATATTCTCCTTACCCTTTCTTCACCGCACACCTCCATTCCCAACTTACTAAAAATTATCCAAGATTTCTCTGTTTTCTCGGGCTTCCAATTAAACAAAGATAAATCAGAACTTATGGTCTCTCAGATTTCACATAAAGCTGGAAAGTACTTAGCCGAGTCCCTAGGACTACAATACCAATCTAAATTCATTAAATATCTTGGAATCAATTTACCATCTGATCCCACTCAATTATATGATATCAATTATCCTGCTTTGTATAGAAGACTCTCGGAAGACCTAGAAACGTGGGCAAAATATCCCCTTTCCCTGCTTGGGAAGGTACATGCAATTAAAATGACCCTTTTCCCCCGATTGCTGTACCTTTTCCGAACCCTGCCTATACCAATACGACCCTCCCATATATCTGACCTGCAAAAAAGAATCCTCAGATTTATTTGGTCACATAAAAAAGCTAGGATAAAATATGCTACTTTGGCCAAAACAAAAGACAGGGGAGGACTTAAACTTCCGATATTGATGACATACTACAAGGCGGCTAGATTATCCCAGTTAGTGCTAGTAAACTCTGGACATATGGCCCCCCTCTGGGTCGATATTGAATCTAAATTGATTCATCCCCTTACCACCCCAGGAGTAATGTGGGCCAGGAAAGTTCCGTTGAAAAAGATTCAGGCCTTATCCCCAATATTCGGTTCTTCTATTAAATTATGGCTTAACCTTAGATTTGTATACAAACTACAATCCCCAACCTGCCTTATGTCCGCTATTTTTGGTAACCCAGATTTCTCACCTGGCCTAAATCAACAGCCATTTTCCTGGTGGATCTCAAAGGGTCTTACTAGATTAGGAAAATTCACATTAGCATTCAAACTGATGGACCGTCGCCAGTTCTTTGCGGATAGGGAGGTGCCTCCCCAGGAAATATCTAGAGCCACACAAATTTTCAATTATATAAATACTCTAGATAAAGATAAAGAGATAAATATATACACTTTGTTTGAAACTAGGTGCAGAAATGGGCCGTTAAATAAAGGGCTCATATCAGACTTCTACTTTATGTTAATGAGGGAGGAGTCTGATGAAAAGATGAAATTCCAGCTAGACTGGGAAAGAGATACAGGCAAAACTCTATCGATAAGCAAATGGGGACACTGCTGCACGACCCTACTAAAGAATAGTCTCTTCTATTCCTCCATCGAAACATCACTTAAACTATTACACCGCACCTACTTTACGCCAGCCAGAGTCCATGCCTTTTGTCCAGATCAGTCCGAGTTATGTCCAAGGGGCTGCGGCCAAAAAGGCACACTATGGCACATGTGGTGGCAGTGCCCTATAGTACAAATCTTCTGGAAAAAGATATGGAGACGCACCTCCCTCATGCTCAGAATTGAATCCCCACTGGATCCTACAGTGGCTTTATTGGGCAATAGGCCCCAGAAGACCACACCCGCAGCTAACAAACTTTTACACCATGTAATGGCGTTAGCCAGAAGGCAAATAGCATATAGCTGGAAATCAGCAAGGCTAAATGATAATCTAGTCTTCACGAAACTCAATGAGGCAATGCTGTCAGAGCACATACTAGCTAAGGTCCATGATTCAATAGACCCATTCCTACTAACATGGTCCCCCTGGATTGAATCTCAGGACAATGAGGGCTTACCTTATGTACTACACACATTCTAGAGGACCACACATTCTTCCGTCCTTTTGGTATTGTGCAGTCAATAAGAATTCAGGTTATATTATAGTATTTAGGAGAGAGTGGATTATAGTGGGTAATAAAATGCTTTGATTATAGTTTGTTTCTATAGCTATTTATTTCGAGTGGCTCTTTCTCCTTAATTGGAGATTTCTTTCCTCCTTTCCCTTTCCTCCATACCTAACCCCCCCCCTTCTTTCCCCCTGGTGGGTCCCTTTGGCATGAAGTGGAGTCCCCACCCTTGGGATCCCCCAGGGGTCTTATCTTCCTTCTTTACTCTATCTTCTCTTCTATCTAACTTTTCCTCTCTTTCCCCCTCTTCTCCCCCCCCTTCTCCCCCTCCTATACTCCTATATAAAAATTTAAATTAGGATGTTTAATATATATAGCATAATATTAAAATTAACCTAATGGGTAAGAATGTAAGTTCCGCTCTTATCTAGATGTTTAATTTTTGCATGATACCTCCTAATATGTTTTGTGAGCTATTATGTACAATTCCCCTAAGAGGGACATGTCATGTGAAACTTGTATTATGCTATCATTGTGAACTATTTCTTACATAATAAACACCCTTGAAACGAAAGAAAAATGACTATAGTTGAAGAAGTAATGGCCCCTAAACTATGTTCTGGGATGAAAGTTACAGCTTCAGTGAAATCCGTTTGCAAATCGGAGTGATAGATTAGAATCTAGAGCCAACGGTAAGTTTTCTATGTTAAACAATTACACCAATGAAAAACTGGTTACGTTTGCAATTGAAAGAAAAATGACTATAGTTGAAGAAGTAATGGCCCCTAAACTATGTTCTGGGATGAAAGTTACAGCTTCAGTGAAATCCGTTTGCAAATCGGAGTGATAGATTAGAATCTAGAGCCAACGGAAAGTTTTCTATGTTAAACAATTACACCATTGAAAAACTGGTTACGTTTGCAATTGAAAGAAAAATGACTATAGTTGAAGAAGTAATGGCCCCTAAACTATGTTCTGGGATGAAAGTTACAGCTTCAGTTAAATCTGTTTGCAAATCGGAGTGATAGATTAGAATCTAGAGCCAACGGTAAGTTTTCTATGTTAAACCATTACACCATTGAAAAACTGGTTACGTTTGCAATTGAAAGAAAAATGACTATAGTTGAAGAAGTAATGGCCCCTAAACTATGTTCTGGGATGAAAGTTACAGCTTCAGTGAAATCCGTTTGCAAATCGGAGTGATAGATTAGAATCTAGAGCCAACGGTAAGTTTTCTATGTTAAACCATTACACCATTGAAAAACTGGTTACGTTTGCAATTGAAAGAAAAATGACTATAGTTGAAGAAGTAATGGCCCCTAAACTATGTTCTGGGATGAAAGTTACAGCTTCAGTGAAATCCGTTTGCAAATCGGAGTGATAGATTAGAATCTAGAGCCAACGGTAAGTTTTCTATGTTAAACCATTACAGCATTGAAAAACTGGTTACGTTTGCAATTGAAAGAAAAATGACTATAGTTGAAGAAGTAATGGCCCCTAAACTATGTTCTGGGATAAAAGTTACAGCTTCAGTGAAATCCGTTTTCAAATCGGAGTGATAGATTAGAATCTAGAGCCAACGGTAAGTTTTCTATGTTAAACCATTACACCATTGAAAAACTGGTTACGTTTGCAATTGAAAGAAAAATGACTATAGTTGAAGAAGTAATGGCCCCTAAACTATGTTCTGGGATGAAAGTTACAGCTTCAGTGAAATCCGTTTGCAAATTGGAGTGATAAATTAGAATCTAGAGCCAACAGTAAGTTTTCTATGTTAAACCATTACACCATTGAAAAACTGGTTACGTTTGCAATTGAAAGAAAAATGACTATAGTTGAAGAAGTAATGGCCCCTAAACTATGTTCTGGGATGAAAGTTACAGCTTCAGTGAAATCCGTTTGCAAATCGGAGTGATAGATTAGAATCTAGAGCCAACGGTAAGTTTTCTATGTTAAACCATTACACCATTGAAAAACTGGTTACGTTTGCAATTCAAAGAAAAATGACTATAGTTGAAGAAGTAATGGCCCCTAAACTATGTTCTGGGATGAAAGTTACAGCTTCAGTGAAATCTGTTTGCAAATTGGAGTGATAGATTAGAATCTAGAGCCAACGGTAAGTTTTCTATGTTAAACCATTACACCATTGAAAAACTGGTTACGTTTGCAATTGAAAGAAAAATGACTATAGTTGAAGAAGTAATGGCCCCTAAACTATGTTCTGGGATGAAAGTTACAGCTTCAGTGAAATCCGTTTGCAAATCGGAGTGATAGATTAGAATCTAGAGCCAACGGTAAGTTTTCTATGTTAAACCATTACACCATTGAAAAACTGGTTACGTTTGCAATTGAAAAATGACTATAGTTGAAGAAGTAATGGCCCCTAAACTATGTTCTGGGATGAAAGTTACAGCTTCAGTGAAATCCGTTTGCAAATCGGAGTGATAGATTAGAATCTAGAGCCAACGGTAAGTTTTCTATGTTAAACAATTACACCATTGAAAAACTGGTTACGTTTGCAATTGAAAGAAAAATGACTATAGTTGAAGAAGTAATGGCCCCTAAACTATGTTCTGGGATGAAAGTTACAGCTTCAGTGAAATCCGTTTGCAAATCGGAGTGATAGATTAGAATCTAGAGCCAACGGAAAGTTTTCTATGTTAAACAATTACACCATTGAAAAACTGGTTACGTTTGCAATTGAAAGAAAAATGACTATAGTTGAAGAAGTAATGGCCCCTAAACTATGTTCTGGGATAAAAGTTACAGCTTCAGTGAAATCCGTTTTCAAATCGGAGTGATAGATTAGAATCTAGAGCCAACGGTAAGTTTTCTATGTTAAACCATTACACCATTGAAAAACTGGTTACGTTTGCAATTGAAAGAAAAATGACTATAGTTGAAGAAGTAATGGCCCCTAAACTATGTTCTGGGATGAAAGTTACAGCTTCAGTGAAATCCGTTTGCAAATTGGAGTGATAAATTAGAATCTAGAGCCAACAGTAAGTTTTCTATGTTAAACCATTACACCATTGAAAAACTGGTTACGTTTGCAATTGAAAGAAAAATGACTATAGTTGAAGAAGTAATGGCCCCTAAACTATGTTCTGGGATGAAAGTTACAGCTTCAGTGAAATCCGTTTGCAAATCGGAGTGATAGATTAGAATCTAGAGCCAACGGTAAGTTTTCTATGTTAAACCATTACACCATTGAAAAACTGGTTACGTTTGCAATTGAAAGAAAAATGACTATAGTTGAAGAAGTAATGGCCCCTAAACTATGTTCTGGGATGAAAGTTACAGCTTCAGTGAAATCTGTTTGCAAATCGGAGTGATAGATTAGAATCTAGAGCCAACGGTAAGTTTTCTATGTTAAACCATTACACCATTGAAAAACTGGTTACGTTTGCAATTGAAAGAAAAATGACTATAGTTGAAGAAGTAATGGCCCCTAAACTATGTTCTGGGATGAAAGTTACAGCTTCAGTGAAATCCGTTTGCAAATCGGAGTGATAGATTAGAATCTAGAGCCAACGGTAAGTTTTCTATGTTAAACCATTACACCATTGAAAAACTGGTTACGTTTGCAATTGAAAGAAAAATGACTATAGTTGAAGAAGTAATGGCCCCTAAACTATGTTCTGGGATGAAAGTTACAGCTTCAGTGAAATCCGTTTGCAAATTGGAGTGATAAATTAGAATCTAGAGCCAACAGTAAGTTTTCTATGTTAAACCATTACACCATTGAAAAACTGGTTACGTTTGCAATTGAAAGAAAAATGACTATAGTTGAAGAAGTAATGGCCCCTAAACTATGTTCTGGGATGAAAGTTACAGCTTCAGTGAAATCTGATTGCAAATCGGAGTGATAGATTAGAATCTAGAGCCAACGGTAAGTTTTCTATGTTAAACCATTACACCATTGAAAAACTGGTTATGTTTGCAATTGAAAGAAAAATGACTATAGTTGAAGAAGTAATGGCCCCTAAACTATGTTCTGGGATGAAAGTTACAGCTTCAGTGAAATCCGTTTGCAAATTGGAGTGATAAATTAGAATCTAGAGCCAACAGTAAGTTTTCTATGTTAAACCATTACACCATTGAAAAACTGGTTACGTTTGCAATTGAAAGAAAAATGACTATAGTTGAAGAAGTAATGGCCCCTAAACTATGTTCTGGGATGAAAGTTACAGCTTCAGTGAAATCTGATTGCAAATCGGAGTGATAGATTAGAATCTAGAGCCAACGGTAAGTTTTCTATGTTAAACCATTACACCATTGAAAAACTGGTTATGTTTGCAATTGAAAGAAAAATGACTATAGTTGAAGAAGTAATGGCCCCTAAACTATGTTCTGGGATGAAAGTTACAGCTTCAGTGAAATCCGTTTGCAAATCGGAGTGATAGATTAGAATCTAGAGCCAACGGTAAGTTTTCTATGTTAAACCATTACACCATTGAAAAACTGGTTACGTTTGCAATTGAAAGAAAAATGCCTATAGTTGAAGAAGTAATGGCCCCTAAACTATGTTCTGGGATGAAAGTTACAGCTTCAGTGAAATCCGTTTGCAAATCGGAGTGATAGATTAGAATCTAGAGCCAACGGTAAGTTTTCTATGTTAAACAATTACACCATTGAAAAACTGGTTACGTTTGCAATTGAAAGAAAAATGACTATAGTTGAAGAAGTAATGGCCCCTAAACTATGTTCTGGGATGAAAGTTACAGCTTCAGTGAAATCCGTTTGCAAATCGGAGTGATAGATTAGAATCTAGAGCCAACGGAAAGTTTTCTATGTTAAACAATTACACCATTGAAAAACTGGTTATGTTTGCAATTGAAAGAAAAATGACTATAGTTGAAGAAGTAATGGCCACTAAACTATGTTCTGGGATGAAAGTTACAGCTTCAGTGAAATCCGTTTGCAAATCGGAGTGATAGATTAGAATCTAGAGCCAACGGTAAGTTTTCTATGTTAAACCATTACACCATTGAAAAACTGGTTACGTTTGCAATTGAAAGAAAAATGACTATAGTTGAAGAAGTAATGGCCCCTAAACTATGTTCTGGGATGAAAGTTACAGCTTCAGTGAAATCCGTTTGCAAATCGGAGTGATAGATTAGAATCTAGAGCCAACGGTAAGTTTTCTATGTTAAACCATTACACCATTGAAAAACTGGTTACGTTTGCAATTGAAAGAAAAATGACTATAGTTGAAGAAGTAATGGCCCCTAAACTATGTTCTGGGATGAAAGTTACAGCTTCAGTGAAATCCGTTTGCAAATCGGAGTGATAGATTAGAATCTAGAGCCAACGGTAAGTTTTCTATGTTAAACCATTACACCATTGAAAAACTGGTTACGTTTGCAATTGAAAGAAAAATGACTATAGTTGAAGAAGTAATGGCCCCTAAACTATGTTCTGGGATGAAAGTTACAGCTTCAGTGAAATCCGTTTGCAAATCGGAGTGATAGATTAGAATCTAGAGCCAACGGTAAGTTTTCTATGTTAAACCATTACACCATTGAAAAACTGGTTATGTTTGCAATTGAAAGAAAAATGACTATAGTTGAAGAAGTAATGGCCCCTAAACTATGTTCTGGGATGAAAGTTACAGCTTCAGTGAAATCCGTTTGCAAATCGGAGTTTGGAAATCCGTTTGCAAATCGGAGTGATAGATTAGAATCTAGAGCCAACGGTAAGTTTTCTATGTTAAACCATTACACCATTGAAAAACTGGTTACGTTTGCAATTGAAAGAAAAATGACTATAGTTGAAGAAGTAATGGCCCCTAAACTATGTTCTAGGATGAAAGTTACAGCTTCTGTGAAATCCGTTTGCAAATCGGAGTGATAGATTAGAATCTAGAGCCAACGGTAAGTTTTCTATGTTAAACCATTACACCATTGAAAAACTGGTTACGTTTGCAATTGAAAGAAAAATGACTATAGTTGAAGAAGTAATGGCCCCTAAACTATGTTCTGGGATGAAAGTTACAGCTTCAGTGAAATCCGTTTGCAAATCGGAGTGATAGATTAGAATCTAGGGCCAACGGTAAGTTTTCTATGTTAAACCATTACACCATTGAAAAACTGGTTACGTTTGCAATTGAAAGAAAAATGACTATAGTTGAAGAAGTAATGGCCCCTAAACTATGTTCTGGGATGAAAGTTACAGCTTCAGTGAAATCCGTTTGCAAATCGGAGTGATAGATTAGAATCTAGAGCCAACGGTAAGTTTTCTATGTTAAACCATTACACCATTGAAAAACTGGTTACGTTTGCAATTGAAAGAAAAATGACTATAGTTGAAGAAGTAATGGCCCCTAAACTATGTTCTGGGATGAAAGTTACAGCTTCAGTGAAATCCGTTTGCAAATCGGAGTGATAGATTAGAATCTAGAGCCAACGGTAAGTTTTCTATGTTAAACCATTACACCATTGAAAAACTGGTTACGTTTGCAATTGAAAGAAAAATGACTATAGTTGAAGAAGTAATGGCCCCTAAACTATGTTCTGGGATGAAAGTTACAGCTTCAGTGAAATCCGTTTGCAAATCGGAGTGATAGATTAGAATCTAGAGCCAACGGTAAGTTTTCTATGTTAAACCATTGCACCATTGAAAAACTGGTTACGTTTGCAATTGAAAGAAAAATGACTAAAGTTGAAGAAGTAATGGCCCCTAAACTATGTTCTGGGATGAAAGTGACAGCTTCAGTGAAATCCGTTTGCAAATCGGAGTGATAGATTAGAATCTAGAGCCAACGGTAAGTTTTCTATGTTAAACCATGACACCATTGAAAAACTGGTTACGTTTGCAATTGAAAGAAAAATGACTATAGTTGAAGAAGTAATGGCCCCTAAACTATGTTCTAGGATGAAAGTTACAGCTTCAGTGAAATCCGTTTGCAAATCGGAGTGATAGATTAGAATCTAGAGCCAACGGTAAGTTTTCTATGTTAAACCATTACACCATTGAAAAACTGGTTACGTTTGCAATTGAAAGAAAAATGACTATAGTTGAAGAAGTAATGGCCCCTAAACTATGTTCTGGGATGAAAGTTACAGCTGCAGTGAAATCCGTTTGCAAATCGGAGTTTGCAAATCGGAATTTGGAAATCCGTTTGCAAATCGGAGTGATAGATTAGAATCTAGAGCCAACGGTAAGTTTTCTATGTTAAACCATTACACCATTGAAAAACTGGTTACGTTTGCAATTGAAAGAAAAATGACTATAGTTGAAGAAGTAATGGCCCCTAAACTATGTTCTGGGATGAAAGTTACAGCTTCTGTGAAATCCGTTTGCAAATCGGAGTGATAGATTAGAATCTAGAGCCAACGGTAAGTTTTCTATGTTAAACCATTACACCATTGAAAAACTGGTTACGTTTGCAATTGAAAGAAAAATGACTATAGTTGAAGAAGTAATGGCCCCTAAACTATGTTCTGGGATGAAAGTTACAGCTTCAGTGAAATCCATTTGCAAATCGGAGTGATAGATTAGAATCTAGAGCCAACGGTAAGTTTTCTATGTTAAACCATTACACCATTGAAAAACTGGTTATGTTTGCAATTGAAAGAAAAATGACTATAGTTGAAGAAGTAATGGCCCCTAAACTATGTTCTGGGATGAAAGTTACAGCTTCAGTGAAATCCGTTTGCAAATCGGAGTGATAGATTAGAATCTAGAGCCAACGGTAAGTTTTCTATGTTAAACCATTACACCATTGAAAAACTGGTTACGTTTGCAATTGAAAGAAAAATGACTATAGTTGAAGAAGTAATGGCCCCTAAACTATGTTCTGGGATGAAAGTTACAGCTTCAGTGAAATCCGTTTGCAAATCGGAGTGATAGATTAGAATCTAGAGCCAACGGTAAGTTTTTTATGTTAAACCATTACACCATTGAAAAACTGGTTACGTTTGCAATTGAAAGAAAAATGCCTATAGTTGAAGAAGTAATGGCCCCTAAACTATGTTCTGGGATGAAAGTTACAGCTTCAGTGAAATCCGTTTGCAAATCGAAGTGATAGATTAGAATCTAGAGCCAACGGTAAGTTTTCTATGTTAAACCATTACACCATTGAAAAACTGGTTATGTTTGCAATTGAAAGAAAAATGACTATAGTTGAAGAAGTAATGGCCCCTAAACTATGTTCTGGGATGAAAGTTACAGCTTCAGTGAAATCCGTTTGTAAATCGGAGTGATAGATTAGAATCTAGAGCCAACGGTAAGTTTTCTATGTTAAACCATTACACCATTGAAAAACTGGTTACGTTTGCAATTGAAAGAAAAATGACTATAGATGAAGAAGTAATGGCCCCTAAACTATGTTCTGGGATGAAAGTTACAGCTTCAGTGAAATCCGTTTGCAAATCGGAGTGATAGATTAGAATCTAGAGCCAACGGTAAGTTTTCTATGTTAAACCATTACACCATTGAAAAACTGGTTACGTTTGCAATTGAAAGAAAAATGACTATAGTTGAAGAAGTAATGGCCCCTAAACTATGTTCTGGGATGAAAGATACAGCTTCAGTGAAATCCGTTTGCAAATCGGAGTGATAGATTAGAATCTAGAGCCAACGGTAAGTTTTTTATGTTAAACCATTACACCATTGAAAAACTGGTTACGTTTGCAATTGAAAGAAAAATGCCTATAGTTGAAGAAGTAATGGCCCCTAAACTATGTTCTGGGATGAAAGTTACAGCTTCAGTGAAATCCGTTTGCAAATCGAAGTGATAGATTAGAATCTAGAGCCAACGGTAAGTTTTCTATGTTAAACCATTACACCATTGAAAAACTGGTTATGTTTGCAATTGAAAGAAAAATGACTATAGTTGAAGAAGTAATGGCCCCTAAACTATGTTCTGGGATGAAAGTTACAGCTTCAGTGAAATCCGTTTGTAAATCGGAGTGATAGATTAGAATCTAGAGCCAACGGTAAGTTTTCTATGTTAAACCATTACACCATTGAAAAACTGGTTACGTTTGCAATTGAAAGAAAAATGACTATAGATGAAGAAGTAATGGCCCCTAAACTATGTTCTGGGATGAAAGTTACAGCTTCAGTGAAATCCGTTTGCAAATCGGAGTGATAGATTAGAATCTAGAGCCAACGGTACGTTTTCTATGTTAAACCATTACACCATTGAAAAACTGGTTACGTTTGCAATTGAAAGAAAAATGACTATATTTGAAGAAGTAATGGCCCCTAAACTATGTTCTGGGATGAAAGTTACAGCTTCAGTGAAATCCGTTTGCAAATCGGAGTGATAGATTAGAATCTAGAGCCAACGGTAAGTTTTCTATGTTAAACCATTACACCATTGAAAAACTGGTTACGTTTGCAATTGAAAGAAAAATGACTATAGTTGAAGAAGTAATGGCCCCTAAACTATGTTCTGGGATGAAAGTTACAGCTTCAGTGAAATCCGTTTGCAAATCGGAGTGATAGATTAGAATCTAGAGCCAACGGTAAGTTTTCTATGTTAAACCATTACACCATTGAAAAACTGGTTACGTTTGCAATTGAAAGAAAAATGACTATAGTTGAAGAAGTAATGGCCCCTAAACTATGTTCTGGGATGAAAGTTACAGCTTCAGTGAAATCCGTTTGCAAATCGGAGTGATAGATTAGAATCTAGAGCCAACGGTAAGTTTTCTATGTTAAACCATTACACCATTGAAAAACTGGTTACGTTTGCAATTGAAAGAAAAATGACTATAGTTGAAGAAGTAATGGCCCCTAAACTATGTTCTGGGATGAAAGTTACAGCTTCAGTGAAATCCGTTTGCAAATCGGAGTGATAGATTAGAATCTAGAGCCAACGATAAGTTTTCTATGTTAAACAATTACACCATTGAAAAACTGGTTACGTTTGCAATTGAAAGAAAAATGACTATAGTTGAAGAAGTAATGGCCCCTAAACTATGTTCTGGGATGAAAGTTACAGCTTCAGTGAAATCCGTTTGCAAATCGGAGTGATAGATTAGAATCTAGAGCCAACGGTAAGTTTTCTATGTTAAACCATTACACCATTGAAAAACTGGTTACGTTTGCAATTGAAAGAAAAATGACTATAGTTGAAGAAGTAATGGCCCCTAAACTATGTTCTGGGATGAAAGTTACAGCTTCAGTGAAATCCGTTTGCAAATCGGAGTGATAGATTAGAATCTAGAGCCAACGGTAAGTTTTCTATGTTAAACCATTACACCATTGAAAAACTGGTTACGTTTGCAATTGAAAGAAAAATGACTATAGTTGAAGAAGTAATGGCCCCTAAACTATGTTCTGGGATGAAAGTTACAGCTTCAGTGAAATCCGTTTGCAAATCGGAGTGATAGATTAGAATCTAGAGCCAACGGTAAGTTTTCTATGTTAAACCATTACACCATTGAAAAACTGGTTACGTTTGCAATTGAAAGAAAAATGACTATAGTTGAAGAAGTAATGGCCCCTAAACTATGTTCTGGGATGAAAGTTACAGCTTCAGTGAAATCCGTTTGCAAATCGGAGTGATAGATTAGAATCTAGAGCCAACGGTAAGTTTTCTATGTTAAACCATTACACCATTGAAAAACTGGTTATGTTTGCAATTGAAAGAAAAATGACTATAGTTGAAGAAGTAATGGCCCCTAAACTATGTTCTGGGATGAAAGTTACAGCTTCAGTGAAATCCGTTTTCAAATCGGAGTGATAGATTAGAATCTAGAGCCAACGATAAGTTTTCTATGTTAAACCATTACACCATTGAAAAACTGGTTACGTTTGCAATTGAAAGAAAAATGACTATAGTTGAAGAAGTAATGGCCCCTAAACTATGTTCTGGGATGAAAGTTACAGCTTCAGTGAAATCCGTTTGCAAATCGGAGTGATAGATTAGAATCTAGAGCCAACGGTAAGTTTTCTATGTTAAACCATTACACCATTGAAAAACTGGTTACGTTTGCAATTGAAAGAAAAATGACTATAGTTGAAGAAGTAATGGCCCCTAAACTATGTTCTGGGATGAAAGTTACAGCTTCAGTGAAATCCGTTTGCAAATCGGAGTGATAGATTAGAATCTAGAGCCAACGGTAAGTTTTCTATGTTAAACCATTACACCATTGAAAAACTGGTTACGTTTGCAATTGAAAGAAAAATGACTATAGTTGAAGAAGTAATGGCCCCTAAACTATGTTCTGGGATGAAAGTTACAGCTTCAGTGAAATCCGTTTGCAAATCGGAGTGATAGATTAGAATCTAGAGCCAACGGTAAGTTTTCTATGTTAAACCATTACACCATTGAAAAACTGGTTACGTTTGCAATTGAAAGAAAAATGACTATAGTTGAAGAAGTAATGGCCCCTAAACTATGTTCTGGGATGAAAGTTACAGCTTCAGTGAAATCCGTTTGCAAATCGGAGTGATAGATTAGAATCTAGAGCCAACGGTAAGTTTTCTATGTTAAACCATTACACCATTGAAAAACTGGTTACGTTTGCAATTGAAAGAAAAATGACTATAGTTGAAGAAATAATGGCCCCTAAACTATGTTCTGGGATGAAAGTTACAGCTTCAGTGAAATCCGTTTGCAAATCGGAGTGATAGATTAGAATCTAGAGCCAACGGTAAGTTTTCTATGTTAACCACTTGAGGACCTAGGGCTTTCTACCCCTTAAGGACCGGCCACTTTTTTTCCATTCAGACCACTGCAGCTTTCACGGTTTATTGCTCGCTCATACAACCTACCACCTAAATGAATTTTGGCTCCTTTTCTTGTCACTAATAAAGCTTTCTTTTGGTGCTATTTAATTGCTCCTGCGATTTTTACTTTTTATTATATTCAGCAAAAAAGACATGAATTTTGGCAAAAAAAATGATTTTTTTAACTTTCTGTGCTGACAGTTTTCAAATAAAGTAAAATTTCTGTATACATGCAGCGCGAAAAATGTGGACAAACATGTTTTTGATAAAAAAAAACCCATTCAGCGTATATTTATTGGTTTGGGTAAAAGTTATAGCGTTTACAAACTATGGTGCAAAAAGTGAATTTTCCCATTTTCAAGCATCTATGACTTTTCTGACCCCCTGTCATGTTTCATGAGGGGCTAGAATTCCAGGATAGTATAAATACCCCCCAAATGACCCCATTTTGGAAAGAATACATCCCAAAGTATTCACTGAGAGGCATAGTGAGTTCATAGAAGATATTATTTTTTGTCACAAGTAAGCGGAAAATGACACTTTGTGAGAAAAAAAAAAAAAAAAAAAAAAGTTTCCATTTCTTCTAACTTGCACCAAAAAAAAAATGAAATCTGCCACAGACTCACCATACCCCTCTCTGAATACCTTGAAGGGTCTACTTTCCAAAATGGGGTCATTTGTGGGGTGTGTTTACTGTCCTGACATTTTGGGGGGTGCTAAATTGTAAGCACCCCTGTAAAGCCTAAAGGTGCTCATTGGACTTTGGACCCCTTAGCGCAGTTAGGCTGCAAAAAAGTGCCACACATGTGGTATTGCCGTACTCAGGAGAAGTAGTGTAATGTGTTTTGGGGTGTATTTTTACACATACCCATGCTGGGTGGGAGAAATATCTCTGTAAATGACAATTTGTTAATTTTTTTTACACACAATTGTCCATTTACAGAGATATTTCTCCCACTCAGCATGGGTATGTGTAAAAATACACCACAAAACACATTATACTACTTCTCCTGAGTACGGCGATACCACATGTGTGGCACTTTTTTGCACCCTAACTGCGCTAAAGGGCCCAAAGTCCAATGAGTACCTTTAGGATTTCACAGGTCATTTTGAGAAATTTCGTTTCAAGACTACTCCTCACGGTTTAGGGCCCCTAAAATGCCAGGGCAGTATAGGAACCCCACAAATGACCCCATTTTAGAAAGAAGACACCCCAAGGTATTCCGTTAGGAGTATGGCGAGTTCATAGAAGATTTTATTTTTTGTCACAAGTTAGCGGAAAATGACACTTTGTGAAAAAACACAATTAAAATCAATTTCCGCTAACTTTTGACAAAAAATAAAATCTTCTATGAACTCACCATACTCCTAACGGAATACCTTGGGGTGTCTTCTTTCTAAAATGGGGTCATTTGTGGGGTTCCTATACTGCCCTGGCATTTTAGGGGCCCTAAACCGTGAGGAGTAGTCTTGAAACGAAATTTCTCAAAATGACCTGTGAAATCCTAAAGGTACTCATTGGACTTTGGGCCCTTTAGCGCAGTTAGGGTGCAAAAAAGTGCCACACATGTGGTATCGCCATACTCGGGAGAAGTAGTACAATGTGTTTTGGGGTGTATTTTTACACATACCCATGCTGGGTGGGAGAAATACCTCTGTAAATGGACAATTGTGTGTAAAAAAATCAAAAGATTGTCATTTACAGAGGTATTTCTCCCACCCAGCATGGGTATGTGTAAAAATACACCCCAAAACACATTGTACTACTTCTCCCGAGTACGGCGATACCACATGTGTGGCACTTTTTTGCACCCTAACTGCACTAAGGGGCCCAAAGTCCAATGAGTACCTTTAGGATTTCACAGGTCATTTTTGTTTCAAGACTACTCCTCACGGTTTAGGGCCCCTAAAATGCCAGGGCAGTATAGGAACCCCACTAATGACCCCATTTTAGAAAGAAGACACCCCAAGGTATTCCGTTAGGAGTATGGTGAGTTCATAGAAGTTTTTATTTTTTTGTCACAAGTTAGCGGAAATTGATTTTAATAGTTTTTTTTTCACAAAGTGTCATTTTCCGCTAACTTGTGACAAAAAATAAAATCTTCTATGAACTCACCATACTCCGTACGGAATACCTTTGGGTGTCTTCTTTCTAGAATGGGGTCATTTGTGGGGTTCCTATACTGCCCTGGCATTTTAGGGGCCCTAAACCGTGAGGAGTAGTCTTGAAACCAAATGTCGCAAAATGACCTGTGAAATCCTAAAGGTACTCATTGGACTTTGGGCCCCTTAGCGTACTTAGGGTGTAAAAAAGTGCCACACATGTGGTACCGCTGTACTCAGGAGAAGTAGTATAATGCGTTTTGGGGTGTATTTTTACACATACCCATGCTAAGTGGGAGAAATATCTCTGTAAATGACAATTGTTTGATTTTTTTACACACAATTGTCCATTTACATAGAAATTTCTCCCACCCAGCATGGGTATGTGTAAAAATACACCCCAAAACACATTATACAAACTTTTCCTGAGTACGGCGGTACCACATGTGTGACACTTTTTTGCAGCCTAGGTGCGCTAAGGGGCCCAACGTCCTATTCACAGGTCATTTTGAAGCATTTGTTTTCTAGACTACTCCTCGCGGTTTAGGGCCCCTAAAATGCCAGGGCAGTATAGGAACCCCACAAGTGACCCCATTTTAGAAAGAAGACACCCCAAGGTATTCCGTTAGGTATATGGCGAGTTCATAGAAGATTTTATTTTTTGTCACAAGTTAGTGAAAAATGACACTTTGTGAAAAAAAAACAATAAAAATTAATTTCCGCTAACTTTTGACAAAAAATAAAATCTTCTATGAACTCGTCATACACCTAACATAATACCTTGGGGTGTCTTTTTTTTCTAAAATGGGGTCACTTGTGGGGTTCCTATACCGCCCTGGCATTTTAGAGGCCCAAAACCGTGAGTAGTCTGGAAACCAAATGTATTAAAATGACTGTTCAGGGGTATAAGCATCTGCAAATTTTGATGACAGGTGGTCTATGAGGGGGCGAATTTTGTGGAACCGGTCATAAGCAGGGTGGCCTTTTAGATGACAGGTTGTATTGGGCCTGATCTGATGGATAGGAGTGCTAGGGGGGTGACAGGAGGTGATTGATGGGTGTCTCAGGGGGTGGTTAGAGGGGAAAATAGATGCAATCCATGCACTGGGGAGGTGATCGGAAGGGGGTCTGAGGGTTTGGCCGAGTGATCAGGAGCCCACACGGGGCAAATTGGGGCCTGATCTGATGGGTAGGTGTGCTAGGGGGTGACAGGAGGTGATTGATGGGTGTCTCAAGGTGTGATTAGAGGGGGGAATAGATGCAAGCAATGCACTGGCGAGGTGATCAGGGCTGGGGTCTGAGGGCATTCTGAGGGTGTGGGCGGGTGATTGAGTGTCCTAGGGGCAGATAGGGGTCTAATCTGATAGGTAGCAGTGACAGGGGGTGATTGATGGGTAATTAGTGGGTGTTTAGGGTAGAGAATAGATGGAAACACTGCGCTTGGGTGGTGATCTGATGTCGGATCTGCGGGCGATCTATTGGTGTGGGTGGGTGATCAGTTTGCCCGCAAGGGGCAGGTTAGGGGCTGATTGATGGGTGGCAGTGACAGCGGGTGATTGATGGGTGGCAGTGACAGGGGGTGATTGATGGGTGGCAGTGATAGGGGGTGATTGATGGGTGATTGATAGGTGATTGACAGGTAATCAGTGGGTTATTACAGGGGAGAACAGATGTAAATATTGCACTGGCGAATTGATAAGGGGGGGTCTGAGGGCAATCTGAACGTGTAGGCGGGCGATTGGGTGCCCGCAAGGGGCAGATTAGGGTCTGATCTGATAGGTAACAGTGACAGGTGGTGATAGGGAGTGATTGATGGGTGATTGATGGGTAATTAGTGGGTGTTTAGAGGAGAGAATAGATGGAAACACTGCGCTTGGGTGGTGATCTGATGTCGGATCTGCGGGCGATCTATTGGTGTGGGTGGGTGATCAGATTGCCCGCAAGGGGCAGGTTAGGGGCTGATTGATGGGTGGCAGTGACAGGGGGTGACAGGGGGTGATTGATGGGTGATAGGTGATTGGCAGGTGATTGACAGGTGATCAGTGGGTTATTACAGGGAAGGACAGATGTAATTAATGCACTGGCGAATTGATAAGGGGGGGGGGGGGGGTCTGAGGGCAATCTGAGCGTGTGGGCGGGTGATTGGGTGCCCGCAAGGGGCAGATTAGGGTCTGATCTGATAGGTAACAGTGACAGGTGGTGATAGGGGGTGATTGATGGGTGATTGATGGGTAATTAGTGGGTGTTTAGAGAAGATAACAGATGTAAACGATACATTTGGGAGGTAATCTGACGGCGGGTTTGCGGGCGATCTAATGGTGTGGGTGGGTGATCAGATTGCCCGCAAGGGGCAGGTTAGGGGCTGATTGATGGGTGGCAGTGACAGGGGGTGATTTATGGGTGATAGGTGATTGGCAGGTGATTGACAGGTGATCAGTGGGTTATTACAGGGAAGGACAGGTGTAATTAATGCACTGGTGAATTGATAAGGGGGGGTCAGAGGGCAATCTGAGCGTGTGGGCGGGTGATTGGGTGCCCGCAAGGGGCAGATTAGGGTCTGATCTGATAGGTAAAAGTGACAGGTGGTGATAGGGGGTGATTGATGGGTGATTGATGGGTAATTAGTGGGTGTTTAGAGGAGAGAATAGATGGAAACACTGCGCTTGGGTGGTGATCTGATGTCGGATCTGCGGGCGATCTATTGGTGTGGGTGGGTGATCAGATTGCCCGCAAGGGGCAGGTTAGGGGCTGATTGATGGGTGGCAGTGACAGGGGGTGACAGGGGGTGATTGATGGGTGATAGGTGATTGGCAGGTGATTGACAGGTGATCAGTGGGTTATTACAGGGAAGGACAGATGTAATTAATGCACTGGCGAATTGATAAGGGGGGGGGGGTCTGAGGGCAATCTGAGCGTGTGGGCGGGTGATTGGGTGCCCGCAAGGGGCAGATTAGGGTCTGATCTGATAGGTAACAGTGACAGGTGGTGATAGGGGGTGATTGATGGGTGATTGATGGGTAATTAGTGGGTGTTTAGAGAAGATAACAGATGTAAACGATACATTTGGGAGGTAATCTGACGGCGGGTTTGCGGGCGATCTAATGGTGTGGGTGGGTGATCAGATTGCCCGCAAGGGGCAGGTTAGGGGCTGATTGATGGGTGGCAGTGACAGGGGGTGATTTATGGGTGATAGGTGATTGGCAGGTGATTGACAGGTGATCAGTGGGTTATTACAGGGAAGGACAGGTGTAATTAATGCACTGGTGAATTGATAAGGGGGGGTCAGAGGGCAATCTGAGCGTGTGGGCGGGTGATTGGGTGCCCGCAAGGGGCAGATTAGGGTCTGATCTGATAGGTAAAAGTGACAGGTGGTGATAGGGGGTGATTGATGGGTGATTGATGGGTAATTAGTGGGTGTTTAGAGGAGAGAATAGATGTAAACAATGGATTTGGGAGGTGATCTGATGTCGGATCTGTGGGCGATCTATTGGTGTGGGGGGGTGATCAGATTGCCCGCAAGGGGCAGGTTAGGGGCTGATTGATGGGTGGCAGTGACAGGGGGTGATTGACGGGTGATTGATGGGTGATTGACGGGTGATTGACAGGTGATTGACAGGTGATTGACAGGTGATCAGGGGGATAGATGCATACAGTAAACAGGGGGGGTGGTCTGGGGGGGTGGTCTGGGGAGAATCTGAGGGGTGGGGGGTGATCAGGAGGGGGCAGGGAGCAGGGGGGGGATAAAAAAAAAATATTGTTGACAGATAGTGACAGGGAGTGATTGATGGGTGATTAGGGGGGTGATTGGGTGCAAACAGGGGTCTGGGGGGTGGGCAGGGGGGGGGTCTGATGGGTGCTGTGGGCGATCTGGGGCAGGGGGGGGAGAAATCAGTGTGCTTGGGTGCAGACTAGGGTGGCTGCAGCCTGCCCTGGTGGTCCCTCGGACACTGGGACCACCAGGGCAGGAGGCAGCCTGTATAATACACTTTGTAAACATTACAAAGTGTATTATACACTTTGTATGCGGCGATCGCGGGGTTAACATCCCGCCGGCGCTTCCGTATAGCCGGCGGGATGTTGCGGCGAGCGAGCGGTGACAGGCGCCGGCGGAGGATCGCGTCACGGATGACGCGATCGCTCCGCCCATGCCCTTAAATGGACCGCCGCCTCTGTGGGTGAGGCCGTCCTGAAGGGCTCCACTTCCCCGCCGCCCCTGTGTAGTGGGCGGTCGGGAAGTGGTTAAACCATTACACCATTGAAAAACTGGTTACGTTTGCAATTGAAAGAAAAATGACTATAGTTGAAGAAGTAATGGCCCCTAAACTATGTTCTGGGATGAAAGTTACAGCTTCAGTGAAATCCGTTTGCAAATCGGAGTGATAGATTAGAATCTAGAGCCAACGATAAGTTTTCTATGTTAAACCATTACACCATTGAAAAACTGGTTACGTTTGCAATTGAAAGAAAAATGACTATAGTTGAAGAAGTAATGGCCCCTAAACTATGTTCTGGGATGAAAGTTACAGCTTCAGTGAAATCCGTTTGCAAATCGGAGTGATAGATTAGAATCTAGAGCCAACGGTAAGTTTTCTATGTTAAACCATTACACCATTGAAAAACTGGTTACGTTTGCAATTGAAAGAAAAATGACTATAGTTGAAGAAGTAATGGCCCCTAAACTATGTTCTGGGATGAAAGTTACAGCTTCAGTGAAATCCGTTTTCAAATCGGAATGATAGATTAGAATCTAGAGCCAACGGTAAGTTTTCTATGTTAAACCATTACACCATTGAAAAACTGGTTACGTTTGCAATTGAAAGAAAAATGACTATAGTTGAAGAAGTAATGGCCCCTAAACTATGTTCTGGGATGAAAGTTACAGCTTCAGTGAAATCCGTTTGCAAATCGGAGTGATAGATTAGAATCTAGAGCCAACGGTAAGTTTTCTATGTTAAACCATTACACCATTGAAAAACTGGTTACGTTTGCAATTGAAAGAAAAATGACTATAGTTGAAGAAGTAATGGCCCCTAAACTATGTTCTGGGATGAAAGTTACAGCTTCAGTGAAATCCGTTTGCAAATCGGAGTGATAGATTAGAATCTAGAGCCAACGGTAAGTTTTCTATGTTAAACCATTACACCATTGAAAAACTGGTTACGTTTGCAATTGAAAGAAAAATGACTATAGTTGAAGAAGTAATGGCCCCTAAACTATGTTCTGGGATGAAAGTTACAGCTTCAGTGAAATCCGTTTGCAAATCGGAGTGATAGATTAGAATCTAGAGCCAACGGTAAGTTTTCTATGTTAAACCATTACACCATTGAAAAACTGGTTACGTTTGCAATTGAAAGAAAAATGACTATAGTTGAAGAAGTAATGGCCCCTAAACTATGTTCTGGGATGAAAGTTACAGCTTCAGTGAAATCCGTTTGCAAATCGGAGTGATAGATTAGAATCTAGAGCCAACGGTAAGTTTTCTATGTTAAACCATTACACCATTGAAAAACTGGTTACGTTTGCAATTGAAAGAAAAATGACTATAGTTGAAGAAGTAATGGCCCCTAAACTATGTTCTGGGATGAAAGTTACAGCTTCAGTGAAATCCGTTTGCAAATCGGAGTGATAGATTAGAATCTAGAGCCAACGGTAAGTTTTCTATGTTAAACCATTACACCATTGAAAAACTGGTTACGTTTGCAATTGAAAGAAAAATGACTATAGTTGAAGAAGTAATGGCCCCTAAACTATGTTCTGGGATGAAAGTTACAGCTTCAGTGAAATCCGTTTGCAAATCGGAGTGATAGATTAGAATCTAGAGCCAACGGTAAGTTTTCTATGTTAAACAATAACACCATTGAAAAACTGGTTACGTTGGCAATTGAAAGAAAAATGACTATAGTTGAAGAAGTAATGGCCCCTAAACTATGTTCTGGGATGAAAGTTACAGCTTCAGTGAAATCCGTTTGCAAATCGGAGTGATAGATTAGAATCTAGAGCCAACGGTAAGTTTTCTATGTTAAACCATTACACCATTGAAAAACTGGTTACGTTTGCAATTGAAAGAAAAATGACTATAGTTGAAGAAGTAATGGCCCCTAAACTATGTTCTGGGATGAAAGTTACAGCTTCAGTGAAATCCGTTTGCAAATCGGAGTGATAGATTAGAATCTAGAGCCAACGGTAAGTTTTCTATGTTAAACCATTACACCATTGAAAAACTGGTTACGTTTGCAATTGAAAGAAAAATGACTATAGTTGAAGAAGTAATGGCCCCTAAACTATGTTCTGGGATGAAAGTTACAGCTTCAGTGAAATCCGTTTGCAAATCGGAGTGATAGATTAGAATCTAGAGCCAACGGTAAGTTTTCTATGTTAAACCATTACACCATTGAAAAACTGGTTACGTTTGCAATTGAAAGAAAAATGACTATAGTTGAAGAAGTAATGGCCCCTAAACTATGTTCTGGGATGAAAGTTACAGCTTCAGTGAAATCCGTTTGCAAATCGGAGTGATAGATTAGAATCTAGAGCCAACGGTAAGTTTTCTATGTTAAACCATTACACCATTGAAAAACTGGTTACGTTTGCAATTGAAAGAAAAATGACTATAGTTGAACAAGTAATGGCCCCTAAACTATGTTCTGGGATGAAAGTTACAGCTTCAGTGAAATCCGTTTGCAAATCGGAGTGATAGATTAGAATCTAGAGCCAACGGTAAGTTTTCTATGTTAAACCATTACACCATTGAAAAACTGGTTACGTTTGCAATTGAAAGAAAAATGACTATAGTTGAAGAAGTAATGGCCCCTAAACTATGTTCTGGGATGAAAGTTACAGCTTCAGTGAAATCCGTTTGCAAATCGGAGTGATAGATTAGAATCTAGAGCCAACGGTAAGTTTTCTATGTTAAACCATTACACCATTGAAAAACTGGTTACGTTTGCAATTGAAAGAAAAATGACTATAGTTGAAGAAGTAATGGCCCCTAAACTATGTTCTGGGATGAAAGTTACAGCTTCAGTGAAATCCGTTTGCAAATCGGAGTGATAGATTAGAATCTAGAGCCAACGGTAAGTTTTCTATGTTAAACCATTACACCATTGAAAAACTGGTTACGTTTGCAATTGAAAGAAAAATGACTATAGTTGAAGAAGTAATGGCCCCTAAACTATGTTCTGGGATGAAAGTTACAGCTTCAGTGAAATCCGTTTGCAAATCGGAGTGATAGATTAGAATCTAGAGCCAACGGTAAGTTTTCTATGTTAAACCATTACACCATTGAAAAACTGGTTACGTTTGCAATTGAAAGAAAAATGACTATAGTTGAAGAAGTAATGGCCCCTAAACTATGTTCTGGGATGAAAGTTACAGCTTCAGTGAAATCCGTTTGCAAATCGGAGTGATAGATTAGAATCTAGAGCCAACGGTAAGTTTTCTATGTTAAACCATTACACCATTGAAAAACTGGTTACGTTTGCAATTGAAAGAAAAATGACTATAGTTGAAGAAGTAATGGCCCCTAAACTATGTTCTGGGATGAAAGTTACAGCTTCAGTGAAATCCGTTTGCAAATCGGAGTGATAGATTAGAATCTAGAGCCAATGGTAAGTTTTCTATGTTAAACCATTACACCATTGAAAAACTGGTTACGTTTGCAATTGAAAGAAAAATGACTATAGTTGAAGAAGTAATGGCCCCTAAACTATGTTCTGGGATGAAAGTTACAGCTTCAGTGAAATCCGTTTGCAAATCGGAGTGATAGATTAGAATCTAGAGCCAACGGTAAGTTTTCTATGTTAAACCATTACACCATTGAAAAACTGGTTACGTTTGCAATTGAAAGAAAAATGACTATAGTTGAAGAAATAATGGCCCCTAAACTATGTTCTGGGATGAAAGTTACAGCTTCAGTGAAATCCGTTTGCAAATCGGAGTGATAGATTAGAATCTAGAGCCAACGGTAAGTTTTCTATGTTAACCACTTGAGGACCTAGGGCTTTCTACCCCTTAAGGACCGGCCACTTTTTTTCCATTCAGACCACTGCAGCTTTCACGGTTTATTGCTCGCTCATACAACCTACCACCTAAATGAATTTTGGCTCCTTTTCTTGTCACTAATAAAGCTTTCTTTTGGTGCTATTTAATTGCTCCTGCGATTTTTACTTTTTATTATATTCAGCAAAAAAGACATGAATTTTTCCCAAAAAAAATGATTTTTTTAACTTTCTGTGCTGACAGTTTTCAAATAAAGTAAAATTTCTGTATACATGCAGCGCGAAAAATGTGGACAAACATGTTTTTGATAAAAAAAAACCCATTCAGCGTATATTTATTGGTTTGGGTAAAAGTTATAGCGTTTACAAACTATGGTGCAAAAAGTGAATTTTCCCATTTTCAAGCATCTATGACTTTTCTGACCCCCTGTCATGTTTCATGAGGGGCTAGAATTCCAGGATAGTATAAATACCCCCCAAATGACCCCATTTTGGAAAGAATACATCCCAAAGTATTCACTGAGAGGCATAGTGAGTTCATAGAAGATATTATTTTTTGTCACAAGTAAGCGGAAAATGACACTTTGTGAGAAAAAAAAAAAAAAAAAAAGTTTCCATTTCTTCTAACTTGCACCAAAAAAAAAATGAAATCTGCCACAGACTCACCATACCCCTCTCTGAATACCTTGAAGGGTCTACTTTCCAAAATGGGGTCATTTGTGGGGTGTGTTTACTGTCCTGACATTTTGGGGGGTGCTAAATTGTAAGCACCCCTGTAAAGCCTAAAGGTGCTCATTGGACTTTGGACCCCTTAGCGCAGTTAGGCTGCAAAAAAGTGCCACACATGTGGTATTGCCGTACTCAGGAGAAGTAGTGTAATGTGTTTTGGGGTGTATTTTTACACATACCCATGCTGGGTGGGAGAAATATCTCTGTAAATGACAATTTGTTAATTTTTTTTACACACAATTGTCCATTTACAGAGATATTTCTCCCACTCAGCATGGGTATGTGTAAAAATACACCACAAAACACATTATACTACTTCTCCTGAGTACGGCGATACCACATGTGTGGCACTTTTTTGCACCCTAACTGCGCTAAAGGGCCCAAAGTCCAATGAGTACCTTTAGGATTTCACAGGTCATTTTGAGAAATTTCGTTTCAAGACTACTCCTCACGGTTTAGGGCCCCTAAAATGCCAGGGCAGTATAGGAACCCCACAAATGACCCCATTTTAGAAAGAAGACACCCCAAGGTATTCCGTTAGGAGTATGGCGAGTTCATAGAAGATTTTATTTTTTGTCACAAGTTAGCGGAAAATGACACTTTGTGAAAAAACACAATTAAAATCAATTTCCGCTAACTTTTGACAAAAAATAAAATCTTCTATGAACTCACCATACTCCTAACGGAATACCTTGGGGTGTCTTCTTTCTAAAATGGGGTCATTTGTGGGGTTCCTATACTGCCCTGGCATTTTAGGGGCCCTAAACCGTGAGGAGTAGTCTTGAAACGAAATTTCTCAAAATGACCTGTGAAATCCTAAAGGTACTCATTGGACTTTGGGCCCTTTAGCGCAGTTAGGGTGCAAAAAAGTGCCACACATGTGGTATCGCCATACTCGGGAGAAGTAGTACAATGTGTTTTGGGGTGTATTTTTACACATACCCATGCTGGGTGGGAGAAATACCTCTGTAAATGGACAATTGTGTGTAAAAAAATCAAAAGATTGTCATTTACAGAGGTATTTCTCCCACCCAGCATGGGTATGTGTAAAAATACACCCCAAAACACATTGTACTACTTCTCCCGAGTACGGCGATACCACATGTGTGGCACTTTTTTGCACCCTAACTGCACTAAGGGGCCCAAAGTCCAATGAGTACCTTTAGGATTTCACAGGTCATTTTTGTTTCAAGACTACTCCTCACGGTTTAGGGCCCCTAAAATGCCAGGGCAGTATAGGAACCCCACTAATGACCCCATTTTAGAAAGAAGACACCCCAAGGTATTCCGTTAGGAGTATGGTGAGTTCATAGAAGTTTTTATTTTTTTGTCACAAGTTAGCGGAAATTGATTTTAATAGTTTTTTTTCACAAAGTGTCATTTTCCGCTAACTTGTGACAAAAAATAAAATCTTCTATGAACTCACCATACTCCGTACGGAATACCTTTGGGTGTCTTCTTTCTAGAATGGGGTCATTTGTGGGGTTCCTATACTGCCCTGGCATTTTAGGGGCCCTAAACCGTGAGGAGTAGTCTTGAAACCAAATGTCGCAAAATGACCTGTGAAATCCTAAAGGTACTCATTGGACTTTGGGCCCCTTAGCGTACTTAGGGTGTAAAAAAGTGCCACACATGTGGTACCGCTGTACTCAGGAGAAGTAGTATAATGCGTTTTGGGGTGTATTTTTACACATACCCATGCTAAGTGGGAGAAATATCTCTGTAAATGACAATTGTTTGATTTTTTTACACACAATTGTCCATTTACATAGAAATTTCTCCCACCCAGCATGGGTATGTGTAAAAATACACCCCAAAACACATTATACAAACTTTTCCTGAGTACGGCGGTACCACATGTGTGACACTTTTTTGCAGCCTAGGTGCGCTAAGGGGCCCAACGTCCTATTCACAGGTCATTTTGAAGCATTTGTTTTCTAGACTACTCCTCGCGGTTTAGGGCCCCTAAAATGCCAGGGCAGTATAGGAACCCCACAAGTGACCCCATTTTAGAAAGAAGACACCCCAAGGTATTCCGTTAGGTATATGGCGAGTTCATAGAAGATTTTATTTTTTGTCACAAGTTAGTGAAAAATGACACTTTGTGAAAAAAAAACAATAAAAATTAATTTCCGCTAACTTTTGACAAAAAATAAAATCTTCTATGAACTCGTCATACACCTAACATAATACCTTGGGGTGTCTTTTTTTTCTAAAATGGGGTCACTTGTGGGGTTCCTATACCGCCCTGGCATTTTACAGGCCCAAAACCGTGAGTAGTCTGGAAACCAAATGTATTAAAATGACTGTTCAGGGGTATAAGCATCTGCAAATTTTGATGACAGGTGGTCTATGAGGGGGCGAATTTTGTGGAACCGGTCATAAGCAGGGTGGCCTTTTAGATGACAGGTTGTATTGGGCCTGATCTGATGGATAGGAGTGCTAGGGGGGTGACAGGAGGTGATTGATGGGTGTCTCAGGGGGTGGTTAGAGGGGAAAATAGATGCAATCCATGCACTGGGGAGGTGATCGGAAGGGGGTCTGAGGGTTTGGCCGAGTGATCAGGAGCCCACACGGGGCAAATTGGGGCCTGATCTGATGGGTAGGTGTGCTAGGGGGTGACAGGAGGTGATTGATGGGTGTCTCAAGGTGTGATTAGAGGGGGGAATAGATGCAAGCAATGCACTGGCGAGGTGATCAGGGCTGGGGTCTGAGGGCATTCTGAGGGTGTGGGCGGGTGATTGAGTGCCCTAGGGGCAGATAGGGGTCTAATCTGATAGGTAGCAGTGACAGGGGGTGATTGATGGGTAATTAGTGGGTGTTTAGGGTAGAGAATAGATGGAAACACTGCGCTTGGGTGGTGATCTGATGTCGGATCTGCGGGCGATCTATTGGTGTAGGTGGGTGATCAGTTTGCCCGCAAGGGGCAGGTTAGGGGCTGATTGATGGGTGGCAGTGACAGCGGGTGATTGATGGGTGGCAGTGACAGGGGGTGATTGATGGGTGGCAGTGATAGGGGGTGATTGATGGGTGATTGATAGGTGATTGACAGGTAATCAGTGGGTTATTACAGGGGAGAACAGATGTAAATATTGCACTGGCGAATTGATAAGGGGGGGTCTGAGGGCAATCTGAACGTGTAGGCGGGCGATTGGGTGCCCGCAAGGGGCAGATTAGGGTCTGATCTGATAGGTAACAGTGACAGGTGGTGATAGGGAGTGATTGATGGGTGATTGATGGGTAATTAGTGGGTGTTTAGAGGAGAGAATAGATGGAAACACTGCGCTTGGGTGGTGATCTGATGTCGGATCTGCGGGCGATCTATTGGTGTGGGTGGGTGATCAGATTGCCCGCAAGGGGCAGGTTAGGGGCTGATTGATGGGTGGCAGTGACAGGGGGTGACAGGGGGTGATTGATGGGTGATAGGTGATTGGCAGGTGATTGACAGGTGATCAGTGGGTTATTACAGGGAAGGACAGATGTAATTAATGCACTGGCGAATTGATAAGGGGGGGGGGGGTCTGAATGCAATCTGAGCGTGTGGGCGGGTGATTGGGTGCCCGCAAGGGGCAGATTAGGGTCTGATCTGATAGGTAACAGTGACAGGTGGTGATAGGGGGTGATTGATGGGTGATTGATGGGTAATTAGTGGGTGTTTAGAGAAGATAACAGATGTAAACGATACATTTGGGAGGTAATCTGACGGCGGGTTTGCGGGCGATCTAATGGTGTGGGTGGGTGATCAGATTGCCCGCAAGGGGCAGGTTAGGGGCTGATTGATGGGTGGCAGTGACAGGGGGTGATTTATGGGTGATAGGTGATTGGCAGGTGATTGACAGGTGATCAGTGGGTTATTACAGGGAAGGACAGGTGTAATTAATGCACTGGTGAATTGATAAGGGGGGGTCAGAGGGCAATCTGAGCGTGTGGGCGGGTGATTGGGTGCCCGCAAGGGGCAGATTAGGGTCTGATCTGATAGGTAAAAGTGACAGGTGGTGATAGGGGGTGATTGATGGGTGATTGATGGGTAATTAGTGGGTGTTTAGAGGAGAGAATAGATGTAAACAATGGATTTGGGAGGTGATCTGATGTCGGATCTGTGGGCGATCTATTGGTGTGGGGGGGTGATCAGATTGCCCGCAAGGGGCAGGTTAGGGGCTGATTGATGGGTGGCAGTGACAGGGGGTGATTGACGGGTGATTGATGGGTGATTGACGGGTGATTGACAGGTGATTGACAGGTGATTGACAGGTGATCAGGGGGATAGATGCATACAGTAAACAGGGGGGGGTGGTCTGGGGGGGTGGTCTGGGGAGAATCTGAGGGGTGGGGGGTGATCAGGAGGGGGCAGGGAGCAGGGGGGGGATAAAAAAAAAAATAGCGTTGACAGATAGTGACAGGGAGTGATTGATGGGTGATTAGGGGGGTGATTGGGTGCAAACAGGGGTCTGGGGGGTGGGCAGGGGGGGGGGTCTGATGGGTGCTGTGGGCGATCTGGGGCAGGGGGGGGAGAAATCAGTGTGCTTGGGTGCAGACTAGGGTGGCTGCAGCCTGCCCTGGTGGTCCCTCGGACACTGGGACCACCAGGGCAGGAGGCAGCCTGTATAATACACTTTGTAAACATTACAAAGTGTATTATACACTTTGTATGCGGCGATCGCGGGGTTAACATCCCGCCGGCGCTTCCGTATAGCCGGCGGGATGTTGCGGCGAGCGAGCGGTGACAGGCGCCGGCGGAGGATCGCGTCACGGATGACGCGATCGCTCCGCCCATGCCCTTAAATGGACCGCCGCCTCTGTGGGTGAGGCCGTCCTGAAGGGCTCCACTTCCCCGCCGCCCCTGTGTAGTGGGCGGTCGGGAAGTGGTTAAACCATTACACCATTGAAAAACTGGTTACGTTTGCAATTGAAAGAAAAATGACTATAGTTGAAGAAGTAATGGCCCCTAAACTATGTTCTGGGATGAAAGTTACAGCTTCAGTGAAATCCGTTTGCAAATCGGAGTGATAGATTAGAATCTAGAGCCAACGATAAGTTTTCTATGTTAAACCATTACACCATTGAAAAACTGGTTACGTTTGCAATTGAAAGAAAAATGACTATAGTTGAAGAAGTAATGGCCCCTAAACTATGTTCTGGGATGAAAGTTACAGCTTCAGTGAAATCCGTTTGCAAATCGGAGTGATAGATTAGAATCTAGAGCCAACGGTAAGTTTTCTATGTTAAACCATTACACCATTGAAAAACTGGTTACGTTTGCAATTGAAAGAAAAATGACTATAGTTGAAGAAGTAATGGCCCCTAAACTATGTTCTGGGATGAAAGTTACAGCTTCAGTGAAATCCGTTTTCAAATCGGAGTGATAGATTAGAATCTAGAGCCAACGGTAAGTTTTCTATGTTAAACCATTACACCATTGAAAAACTGGTTACGTTTGCAATTGAAAGAAAAATGACTATAGTTGAAGAAGTAATGGCCCCTAAACTATGTTCTGGGATGAAAGTTACAGCTTCAGTGAAATCCGTTTGCAAATCGGAGTGATAGATTAGAATCTAGAGCCAACGGTAAGTTTTCTATGTTAAACCATTACACCATTGAAAAACTGGTTACGTTTGCAATTGAAAGAAAAATGACTATAGTTGAAGAAGTAATGGCCCCTAAACTATGTTCTGGGATGAAAGTTACAGCTTCAGTGAAATCCGTTTGCAAATCGGAGTGATAGATTAGAATCTAGAGCCAACGGTAAGTTTTCTATGTTAAACCATTACACCATTGAAAAACTGGTTACGTTTGCAATTGAAAGAAAAATGACTATAGTTGAAGAAGTAATGGCCCCTAAACTATGTTCTGGGATGAAAGTTACAGCTTCAGTGAAATCCGTTTGCAAATCGGAGTGATAGATTAGAATCTAGAGCCAACGATAAGTTTTCTATGTTAAACCATTACACCATTGAAAAACTGGTTACGTTTGCAATTGAAAGAAAAATGACTATAGTTGAAGAAGTAATGGCCCCTAAACTATGTTCTGGGATGAAAGTTACAGCTTCAGTGAAATCCGTTTGCAAATCGGAGTGATAGATTAGAATCTAGAGCCAACGGTAAGTTTTCTATGTTAAACCATTACACCATTGAAAAACTGGTTACGTTTGCAATTGAAAGAAAAATGACTATAGTTGAAGAAGTAATGGCCCCTAAACTATGTTCTGGGATGAAAGTTACAGCTTCAGTGAAATCCGTTTTCAAATCGGAGTGATAGATTAGAATCTAGAGCCAACGGTAAGTTTTCTATGTTAAACCATTACACCATTGAAAAACTGGTTACGTTTGCAATTGAAAGAAAAATGACTATAGTTGAAGAAGTAATGGCCCCTAAACTATGTTCTGGGATGAAAGTTACAGCTTCAGTGAAATCCGTTTGCAAATCGGAGTGATAGATTAGAATCTAGAGCCAACGGTAAGTTTTCTATGTTAAACCATTACACCATTGAAAAACTGGTTACGTTTGCAATTGAAAGAAAAATGACTATAGTTGAAGAAGTAATGGCCCCTAAACTATGTTCTGGGATGAAAGTTACAGCTTCAGTGAAATCCGTTTGCAAATCGGAGTGATAGATTAGAATCTAGAGCCAACGGTAAGTTTTCTATGTTAAACCATTACACCATTGAAAAACTGGTTACGTTTGCAATTGAAAGAAAAATGACTATAGTTGAAGAAGTAATGGCCCCTAAACTATGTTCTAGGATGAAAGTTACAGCTTCAGTGAAATCCGTTTGCAAATCGGAGTGATAGATTAGAATCTAGAGCCAACGGTAAGTTTTCTATGTTAAACCATTACACCATTGAAAAACTGGTTACGTTTGCAATTGAAAGAAAAATGACTATAGTTGAAGAAGTAATGGCCCCTAAACTATGTTCTGGGATGAAAGTTACAGCTTCAGTGAAATCCGTTTGCAAATCGGAGTGATAGATTAGAATCTAGAGCCAACGGTAAGTTTTCTATGTTAAACCATTACACCATTGAAAAACTGGTTACGTTTGCAATTGAAAGAAAAATGACTATAGTTGAAGAAGTAATGGCCCCTAAACTATGTTCTGGGATGAAAGTTACAGCTTCAGTGAAATCCGTTTGCAAATCGGAGTGATAGATTAGAATCTAGAGCCAACGGTAAGTTTTCTATGTTAAACCATTACACCATTGAAAAACTGGTTACGTTTGCAATTGAAAGAAAAATGACTATAGTTGAAGAAGTAATGGCCCCTAAACTATGTTCTGGGATGAAAGTTACAGCTTCAGTGAAATCCGTTTGCAAATCGGAGTGATAGATTAGAATCTAGAGCCAACGGTAAGTTTTCTATGTTAAACAATAACACCATTGAAAAACTGGTTACGTTGGCAATTGAAAGAAAAATGACTATAGTTGAAGAAGTAATGGCCCCTAAACTATGTTCTGGGATGAAAGTTACAGCTTCAGTGAAATCCGTTTGCAAATCGGAGTGATAGATTAGAATCTAGAGCCAACGGTAAGTTTTCAATGTTAAACCATTACACCATTGAAAAACTGGTTACGTTTGCAATTGAAAGAAAAATGACTATAGTTGAAGAAGTAATGGCCCCTAAACTATGTTCTGGGATGAAAGTTACAGCTTCAGTGAAATCCGTTTGCAAATCGGAGTGATAGATTAGAATCTAGAGCCAACGGTAAGTTTTCTATGTTAAACCATTACACCATTGAAAAACTGGTTACGTTTGCAATTGAAAGAAAAATGACTATAGTTGAAGAAGTAATGGCCCCTAAACTATGTTCTGGGATGAAAGTTACAGCTTCAGTGAAATCCGTTTGCAAATCGGAGTGATAGATTAGAATCTAGAGCCAACGGTAAGTTTTCTATGTTAAACCATTACACCATTGAAAAACTGGTTACGTTTGCAATTGAAAGAAAAATGACTATAGTTGAACAAGTAATGGCCCCTAAACTATGTTCTGGGATGAAAGTTACAGCTTCAGTGAAATCCGTTTGCAAATCGGAGTGATAGATTAGAATCTAGAGCCAACGGTAAGTTTTCTATGTTAAACCATTACACCATTGAAAAACTGGTTACGTTTGCAATTGAAAGAAAAATGACTATAGTTGAAGAAGTAATGGCCCCTAAACTATGTTCTGGGATGAAAGTTACAGCTTCAGTGAAATCCGTTTGCAAATCGGAGTGATAGATTAGAATCTAGAGCCAACGGTAAGTTTTCTATGTTAAACCATTACACCATTGAAAAACTGGTTACGTTTGCAATTGAAAGAAAAATGACTATAGTTGAAGAAGTAATGGCCCCTAAACTATGTTCTGGGATGAAAGTTACAGCTTCAGTGAAATCCGTTTGCAAATCGGAGTGATAGATTAGAATCTAGAGCCAACGGTAAGTTTTCTATGTTAAACCATTACACCATTGAAAAACTGGTTACGTTTGCAATTGAAAGAAAAATGACTATAGTTGAAGAAGTAATGGCCCCTAAACTATGTTCTGGGATGAAAGTTACAGCTTCAGTGAAATCCGTTTGCAAATCCGGGTGATAGATTAGAATCTAGAGCCAACGGTAAGTTTTCTATGTTAAACCATTACACCATTGAAAAACTGGTTACGTTTGCAATTGAAAGAAAAATGACTATAGTTGAAGAAGTAATGGCCCCTAAACTATGTTCTGGGATGAAAGTTACAGCTTCAGTGAAATCCGTTTGCAAATCGGAGTGATAGATTAGAATCTAGAGCCAACGGTAAGTTTTCTATGTTAAACCATTACACCATTGAAAAACTGGTTACGTTTGCAATTGAAAGAAAAATGACTATAGTTGAAGAAGTAATGGCCCCTAAACTATGTTCTGGGATGAAAGTTACAGCTTCAGTGAAATCCGTTTGCAAATCGGAGTGATAGATTAGAATCTAGAGCCAACGGTAAGTTTTCTATGTTAAACCATTACACCATTGAAAAACTGGTTACGTTTGCAATTGAAAAAAAAATGACTGGGGGGCGCTAGAGAGGCGCTTTCTGGAGCAGATGCTGTGTCTGTGAGCTCCTCACTGAAAGCCGGACTGCCAAAGCTACACGGAACGGATCTGGACATGCTATATAGCATCTGAAAGGTGAGACATCAGGCAATGCAGAGATCCCCTAAGATCTACCCAACGAGGAGTAGATCAAGCTATATCCCCCTCCGTTCGCCGCTCAGATTTACACGGAGATTCTCTAAGATGGCCGCCGCTCCTTCTTCCTGTGCGTCAGATGCGTCAGCCGCGGACGCGTACAAAAATACGCATGCGCCGCCATCGCCCATACTGGCCCAGCAACTTGACGCGGAAAAACGTACGCGTACATCGCCAATAGACTTCAATGGGAACGCGGAAAAAGATACGCGTACAACAGCTCCGCAATGCACTATCTCCCCATGCGTTCATGCGACAAAAAGTACGCATCCCACCCATACGCCATCAATAGATATCCAGGCTGATGCGGAAAAAGATACGCTTCCTCCCACCAGGATGGTAGCAAACACGTATACAGATGCGGATAACCATGCGAACTCTCCCCATTCACCAACACTACTATCTACATCCAACCAATCATCACCAAACTTGGAAAGGGCCACAATACCATCTCAGAAAGCCCATCAAACCCCGCCAAGTCTTGGATCGCAACCGCTGGCCCACCTACCAGAACCACAAATCGCTGGCATGTCGGCACATGACCTAATCAATACCATCACAAATATATTTCGCACTGAGCTGCGGAATGAACTAAAGGCTGCGGTAACAGAATTATCGACCCAGATTGGAGAAATAGAGAGGGTCTCTTTTCTAGAAAAACAAGCAGACGATATTGTATTGGTAACAAATGCGAACACTGCAAACATCGAAGCTCATGAGAACCGCTTTGACTTTATGGAAAGCAAGCTGGAGGACCTCGAAAATAGGAGCAGAAGGGCCAACATCAGGATTAGAGGGATGCCGGAGTCCGTAGTCGATCTAGAACCAACGGCGATCAACCTCTTTAGTGCACTACTTCCTCAATCTGATCAAGCACTCTTCAAGCCGGTAAGAATCCACAGGGCCCTGGCAAGACCTCGGAACCCGGCTCTCTCACGCGATATCATCGCAAAACTCAGCTCTGAGGACACTCGAGATAGGATCCTTGTGGCTGCAAGAGATCTACGAGTCATACCTGGCTTCCCTCAGTCTGTCCAGATCTTCGCAGACCTGGCCCCAATTACGATCCAAAAACGTAGAGCTATGAGACCGTTCACGCTGGCTCTTCAAAAAGCCTCTATCCGATACAAATGGGGCTTTCCTTTTGCCCTCATTTTTCGCTACAACAACAAACAGTTTGTTTGCAGAACTATGGGAGAGGCCGAGGAAGCCCTAACAGAAGCAAAAATCCATTTCGTGATCCCCGACCCACAGGATCCGGCTCAAGATACTCAATCTCCGAGAGAACAACGTGAGCCGAGGTTGAGACGAGTCGGGCAAACCTCAAGTACCACTACTCCAACTCTCCCACTTAATGACCAGGACATGGATGACATCTAGTCTCGGAGGTCCTGGATCTCTACATCCAATCCATATCAGTGGCTGAGGATTTTGTTCAACTAGGGTGGGGTCCACTTTATGATGATGGACCCCACCTGAGTCCTAGATCTACATTATCAGTTGAGCAATCTTTCCTCTGAATCCGACCTATAAGAGGTCCATACTCCTATTTAGAACTTCACCTGATACTCCTACTTATAGCCTTCTTCTTTTGGAGACTCCTACTCACGTGACCGGGGTCCACTTTATGATGTTGGACCCCGACTGACGTCGAAGGCCACCTATTACTCTCCCAAGATAACTCTGCTTATCAGTCATGGGACCACTTTATGATGATGGTACCCACATGACTATTCCATACTCCTACTTAGAACTTCACCTGATACTCCTACTTATAGCCTTCTTCTTTTGGAAACTCCTACTCACTTGTCCGGGGTCCACTTTATGATGTTGGACCCCGATTGACGTTGAAGGCCACCTATTACTTTTCCAAGATAACTCTGCTTATCAGCCATGGGACCACTTTATGATGATGGTACCCACATGACTACTACTCCATATGTTTCTAACCTCCTTTTTTCTGTGAAGCCCTCCTGGTTTGAAGAGTACTCTTTGTTATTGTTGCCACTAATACGGTTTACTTGAAAATTTATAGCTGTTTAAGCCTGTCTTTATCTGTTTTAGTTATACCTTGAGTTAATACTAAGATATCATTGGCGGTCCGGCAGACAGGTTCTTGCTGCCCCCCCCCTTGGATGAGAGGTGTTTGGTGGACAGTCGCTATTTTATTGACGTCTACCCGCCTGCTCTCATCATTGGCACTTTTAGTGCCACAACTTTTTCTAAATTACTGTCTATTATTACTTTGTGCCACTCATCTGTCCTCTTCCCCATATGCTGAAAACTACAAACTAAATTTCTTGGTCCGCAGATCTTCCCCCTCAGTTGTCTTTCTTTATAGTTATGTGATCGTTACCATTCAAGTCCATTAATGTGTTGACACACAACGCCAGAGGCCTGAACTCCCCAGCCAAAAGAAATAAGGCCTTTAAGGCCTACGCTAAACATTTCCCGGACATCTTATGCATACAAGAGTCACATTTTTCAACAAAAAACCCGCCCAAACATTTCCACAAGAATTATAACAGACACTTTGTCTTCTCGTATAAAAAAAGAAGTAGAGGATTAATTACTTTATTCTCAGATAATTTTCCCATTGAAGTTTTCTCTACACTGACAGATCCCTCGGGTACGTTCCTTATTAATCTGGGCAAATATGAATCTAAAATTATCTGTATTGTCAACTGTTACGCCCCACCTGACATTGCGAGTTCTGTTATCTCCGGGATTTCTGAAAGGCTAATAACATTACAATATGATAGTTTGATTTGGGCAGGTGATTTCAACCTGACCCCCAATGACAACATTGATAGGACTCACCCACCTAGACCTTCTATAATTAAAAGAAATCAAAAACTTTTTCAAGAAATTTTTAAGTTACATTCCTTGATAGACTCCTGGAGAGAACATAACAAAGCAAATAGAGGTTACTCATGTTTTTCAGCCCCACACAATTCGTACTCCAGGATCGACTTGATTCTGATCTCCTCCCTTTGTGCATCCGCGATAGCCTACTCTCGACATATATTATGCCCGTGGTCAGACCATGATATGGTCCTGACTGCAATGACCTCCCCAATACCTAAAACCTTCCGCTCACAATGGAGACTAAATGAAGCACTATTAACTAATACCAGCATTTGTAACGATATAGAGGAATGCCTTGATAATTATTTCAAAGAGAATACTACTCCAGACGTGAATGATGGTGTGTGTTGGGTGGCTCATAAGGCGGGGGTAAGGGGAGAACTTATTAAGAAAGCATCGAAAGTCAAAAGAGATAAGGGGATCATTGTATCTAATTTAGAGTATAAAATCAACACTCTGCACCTACTGAATCAATCTAACCCCTCTCGATATCTACAAAAGCAGATATTCGACCTTCAGCTACAATTAGACGCGATTTTAGGTGCGGAGATCGAGAAGGCTATGAGATGGACGGGGGCTATGGCCTACGAACAGCTAAACAAACCTAACAAATGGTTGGCCAAAAAACTAAGGTTAAAACAGACCACCAATAAAATTACCAAAATTCGTGACACCCAAGGGAACGTTACCTCCAACTCAGACAAAATATACCAAACATTCCTCGACTACTATTCAAAACTTTATAGTGATGATACCCCTGATTTAGACTCAGATAAGAGAGACCAGTTCCTACAAGATACCATTGGAATTAAACTTAATCAAGAAACTGTGAAATCCCTTAACGCCCCGATTAGTTTAGGAAGAGTTACATGAAGCCATAAAAAAGATAAAAAGATCAAAAGCCCCTGGTCCGGACGGCTTTTCGTCCTCATATTATAAAAAGTTTGAATACACACTAACTCCCCATCTATTACGATTTTTTAACTTTCTAATGAAAGGAAAGTCCCCCCCCCCAAGAATTTTTAGCCTCAGCAATATGTGTAATACATAAACCCCCAAGAGACCCACTCCTGACTAAAAATTATAGGCCCATTTCCTTGCTTGGAGTGGACTATAAACTTTTCACTTCAATATTGGCTACTAGGCTTAACAGAGTCTTGCCAGCACTGGTCCACAAGGATCAGGTGGGGTTCATCCCACAGAGACAAGCATCTGATAATATACGAAAAGTCTTAGATTTGCAGCACTATTGTATGAGAACGTCTCAGAATCTAGCCTTACTATCCTTAGACATGGAAAAGGCTTTCGATAGGATAAAATGGCCATACCTATTTTCCGTATTAACCAAATTTGGCTTTTCGGGTGACTTCCTTAGTGCCATCAAAACTTTGTACTCATCTCCGTCAGCCTATATCAAACTTCCATCTTACTCCCAAACTAGGTTCCCCATATGTAGAGGTACGAGACAGGGATGTCCGCTATCCCCCGGCATCTTCGCCTTAATTATTGAACCACTTGCCATAAAAATTCGTAGATCTAAAGAGGTCCTAGGAGTCTCGCTTGGGGACAAACAATACAAATTAAACCTTTTCGCAGACGACATTCTTTTAACATTATCTTCCCCCCATACGTCCATACCCAATTTACTCAAAATTATTGACGATTTCTCGACATTTTCAGGTTTTAAGCTAAATGTTGATAAACCCGAACTGATGATCTCTAAAATGCCCCCTAAACATGCTAAATCCTTGGCTGAGTCATTGGGTTTCCAATATCAGCCCAACTACATCAAATACTTAGGAATAAATCTCCCCCTAGATCCAAATAAATTATATGACGTAAATTACCCCACAATGTACAGGAAGCTCTCATCTGATCTAGATCAATGGTCGAAATTTCCCCTGTCCCTATTAGGCAAAATTCACTCAATCAAAATGACCCTTTTCCCACGAATACTTTACCTTTTTAGAGTCCTTCCAATCCCGATTAAGATCTCACATCTGATGCTACTACAAAAACAAATTCACACCTTCATTTGGTCCAAAAAAAGAGCAAGACTAAAATATACGACGCTCGCTAGGCCTAAGGAAAGAGGTGGCCTCAACCTCCCCATTCTCCTATCCTATTTCCGGGCAGCCAGACTCTCTCAATTGGTAGCCGTTAATTCGGGTAACTCGGCACCCCTGTGGGTTGATATTGAGACCAAATTAATACACCCTCTTACTCCGGCAGGACTCATGTGGGCCTCTAAAATCCCTGTGAAAAAGACCATGACCTTAGCCCCAATACTAGCCTTCTCCTTAAAATTATGGATTAGATGTAGGTTTGTTTATAAATTGCAATCTAGGATAAGCTTAATGTCTGCTCTGCTTGGGAACCCCGATTTTCCTCCTGGTCTAGCACCTCAATCTTTTCATTGGTGGAGGTCTAGAGACTTAACTCGAATAGGCAAGTTTACCTCGGCCTTTAGACTCATGAAACTAGGAGAATTCTATGCTAAGAGAGATGTGCCCCCTTCTGAATACTCTAGGACCCTACAAATATTTAAATTTTTAGACAAAATTGATAAAAACAAAGATATTCTAGTTTATACAACTTTTGAGACGAGATGCAGACAGGGCCCGCTGGAAAAGGGCCTTATCTCTGATATTTATGGTCTGTTAACGAGAGAGACAGATGAGGAAAAATATAAATTTCAGCTGGATTGGGAAGCAGAATGCGGAACTTCAATGTCAATGGCAAAATGGGCACATTGCTGCTCCACTCTATTGAAAAACAGTCTTTTCTATTCTTCGATAGAAACATCACTCAAACTGTTACATAGAGTCTACTTCACTCCAGCCAGGGTTCATGCATTCTGCCCATCACAATCAGAATTATGCCCCAGAGGATGTGGACAAAAAGGGACCCTCTGGCATATGTGGTGGCAGTGTCCTGTGGTCCGGGCCTTCTGGAGAACAGTCTGGAGGCGCACTTCTCTCTTACTTACTATTCACTCTCCCTTAAATCCCACAATAGCCCTACTAGGCAACAGACCTAGTAACCTATCATCACCTGGCAATAAATTACTACACCACATTATGGCCCTGGCTAGAAGACATATTGCCTACAATTGGAAGTCTAGAATCCTTAACGCCGAACAGGTCTTTCAGAAATTAAATGAGGCCCTACTTTCAGAACACATCCTGGCCAAGGTCCATGATAAAATGGACGCCTTCCTGAAGGTCTGGTCCCCTTGGATAGATACTCAGGCCAATGAAGGCTTAGACTACACCCTGCGCTCTCTTTAACACCTACTGCTCCCTTTTGGAATGTCTCCCGGCGTTGTGTACTACTAACACCCTAGATCACATAGAGTTTCAAATATTCTGAGGACGTGGAACTCAGCGGATAACCTTAAGATATATATATAGTTTCCTTTATCTCTGTTTAATGTTTTTACGAGGACATGCTTGCGTGGCACTAAATCTTTGTTTATCCCTTTTCCTCCTATTCCCCTTCTTTCCCCCTCCACCTGGAAGAATCCCAGTGGCATGTCGTGGCACCCCCACTCCTGGGACTTCCTTGTAACCCCTCCCTAATACCCCCCCCCCTTCCCCCCATCCCTCCCCCCTCCCCTCGCTTTTCCCTCCCCCCTCCATGTTAAAAACCGAAAATTCGGGTTGATATATTCATGTATTGTAAGTATAAAATAGTGTAGGAATATAAGTTCCCCTGACTACTTTTTGATGTTTAATGAACCATAGAAAATTCCCTGTACTGTGTTAATTATCTTGACTCCCCCATGGGGGATTTTACTTTTGATTTCCTGTATTGTGAACTTGATTTCTGCACAATAAACACCCTTGAAACGAAAAAAAAATGACTATAGTTGAAGAAGTAATGGCCCCTAAACTATGTTCTGGGATGAAAGTTACAGCTTCAGTGAAATCCGTTTGCAAATCGGAGTGATAGATTTGAATCTAGAGCCAACGGTAAGTTTTCTATATTAAACCATTACACCATTGAAAAACTGGTTACGTTTGCAATTGAAAGAAAAATGACTATAGTTGAAGAAGTAATGGCCCCTAAACTATGTTCTGGGATGAAAGTTACAGCTTCAGTGAAATCCGTTTGCAAATCGGAGTGATAGATTAGAATCTAGAGCCAACGGTAAGTTTTCTATGTTAAACCATTACACCATTGAAAAACTGGTTACGTTTGCAATTGAAAGAAAAATGACTATAGTTGAAGAAGTAATGGCCCCTAAACTATGTTCTGGGATGAAAGTTACAGCTTCAGTGAAATCCGTTTGCAAATCGGAGTGATAGATTAGAATCTAGAGCCAACGGTAAGTTTTCTATGTTAAACCATTACACCATTGAAAAACTGGTTACGTTTGCAATTGAAAGAAAAATGACGGGGGCGCTAGTGAGGCGCTGCAGGGTGAAGACGTGTCCCCTGTGAGCTCCTGCTTTCCAGCCAGACTGTGACTCTCATAGAAGACTGATTGGGGCATGAAGCACCTTCCCTGAAAGAGCTGCACCCCAGCAATGAGCAAATCCTCCCAACAATACCCTCTGAGAAGTCGTGAGACCGTGAGACCTCTTCATTCCCCTCTTAAGTTCAGGAGGAACTTTTCAAAGATGGCCGCCCAGGCCCAACGCGGATCTCCACCGCCGCCGCCTCCAGCTACCTCGCCAGACCAGAGACCCACGAGCGAAGCAACCCTGGCCTCCAGCAGCCAGGAACCCCCCAGGCAGACATCTTTGCCAGCGTCACCAACCTCGGGCCTCGCCATTACAGGTATGTCAGCGGAGGAACTGTTGGCGCTAATGCAGCAAATGTTCCGTACGGAACTCCGTGTTGCCGTTACGGAATTGACTCAGCAAATTACGGAAATTGGCCAAAGGGTCAATACGTTAGAGACTCAGGCAGACGAGTTTGTGGGGGCACTTAATGCTGATAGAGCTGTCATAGATGATCATGATGATCGCCTAGATGCCCATGAAGCTAAACTTGAGGACCTGGAGAACCGAAGCAGGCGAGCGAATATCCGCATACGAGGCCTGCCTGAGTCTTGTTCTGATTTTGAGGTGGTGGCAACCAAGCTGTTTGAAACTTTAATCCCACCAGAAGATGCACCAGCATTGCGGATTGTGCGTATACATCGGGCAATAGCTAAGCCTCGCAATCCGGATTTGCCAAGAGATATTATTGCTAAGCTCTCTGCGGAGGACTTCGGCAATAAGATCTTACTAGCTGCTCGTGACATTGAACATTTGCCCGGAGTACCTGCTTCAGTGCAATTATATGCAGACTTAGCCCCATCTACTATTGCAAAGAGAAGGGATATGCGACCCTATACACTGGCTCTACAAAAGAAAGGCATTAGATACAAATGGGGGTTTCCCTTTCTCCTCTCATTCAAGCTTGGCGGCAAGCTTTATAATTGCAAAACTCCATCGGAAGCGGCGGCAGCACTAAATGAGGCAAATATCCCATACACTCTGCCTCCACCTTTAACTCAAGCCCCTAAAGATCAGAGGCCGCGGAGACCAACTAAGACCTGGAACACTGCAGGAGGATCAAGGTTCCGCCCAAGAGCTCTTGCCATTGAGATGGGACAGCCAACCTGAAGGGCAACACTTTAACATTATAGACTCTCCTCATTAAGGTCTGGTTAGTCAGTCTAACTTTGTGCCTGAGGGATGGAGGTCCACTTTATGATGATGGACCTCCCTACAACTCCTTCATGTTTTGCAGTGGTGCGGGCCCCTTTATGATGTTGGGCCCACCACGGAATCTTTACCATGGGATACCAGAATCGGCTCCCTTATGATGCTGAGCCCACTCTCCTGAAGAGTGGGACCTCTTCTCTGGAACTGGTCGTCCTAAGCGGTTATAGGACATTATATATCCTACTAAAGTTTACATGTTTATGGTTTTTATATCGGTCTATCCCTAAGTTCCTTATATGTTTTTCATGTGATATATGCTTTGCAATTGAGTGTTAGCTCTTAGTGTTCTATGCTAATATTAAGCTTAAAAGGAAGTTTTGTAAATGCTTTGAGTCAAGTAACTCCTAAGAAATATATAGCAACCATTTCGCCCCCCCCCAAGCAGTCCTTCATTAGCTTTTCCCTTTTTTAAGCTATCTCAGGATCTGGCTTTGGAAATCATAGTTGTCCCCCTTTTACGGATGCTAGTGGGAGAGCCTAGCCCCCTGATTTGGGCTCTCTCGCTCGCATTCATTCTGCACCATTGTGCAGCGTATTCTGTTCAGTATTCATCTAATTTAGATAAAAGAGTTCTGGACCCACCTGGTGAGAAGGGTCCGCCACACATTTTCCTACCTCCATATGAACCACTTTGTAATAACACACAGGGGGGTCCTGTTCCCCCAGGCGCTGAGATCATTCACCCTAGTTATCAACTATTAGTCATATGGCTACCAGACCACTTAACGTAGTATCGCATAACGTCAGGGGACTTAACTCCCCACAAAAGAGGCAAAAGGCTTTCACCTTTTACACAAAATCCTCTCCTGATATACTGGCAATACAGGAAACTCATTTCCCTAATAAATCGTCTCCAAAATTTTTTCATAAAAACTACACTCGGGTATTCATGTCCAGCTACCATAAAAAACAAAGAGGAGTGGCTACGTTTTTGGCTAACTCCTTTCCTTTGGAAGTCTCTACTCATCTCTCCGATGACCAAGGGACTTACAATATTATACTAGGTAAATTCCAGACCGGAGTTCTCTGCATAGTCAATGTTTATGCCCCCCCAAACATGGTCAGGGAAACCATAAATAAGATCTCTGAGATTCTGCTAGAATTGAAATTTGATTACCTGATCTGGTTGGGAGACTTTAATTTAGCCCCTAACGATAGCTTAGATAAGACTATTCCTGCTCGCCCCTCTGACGCCAAGAAAAATAGAGACTAATTTGACAATTTACTAAAACAACACTCGTTAGTGGATTCCTGGCGGGAGTATAATGGTGGTAGGAGGGGTTACTCATACTATTCTGCTCCTCACAACTCTTATTCCAGAATCGATTTGATCCTGATATCCTCCAGCTGTGTCTCTAATATGGCCTACTCAAGGCACCTGTTGTGCTCCTGGTCTGACCATGATCCAATAATGACCTCTATGACCTCCCTAATTCCAAAGACCCAAAGGGCCCCGTGGAGGCTTAATGAAACTCTCCTATATAATCCTGAGGTGTGTGGCAAGATTGATGAAGCCTTAGATGGTTATTTCGCGATAAATGATATCCCAGAGACCACTCCCGCAATTTGCTGGATGGCACATAAGGCAGTAATCCGAGGGCACTTCATCAAAATCGCTGCCAAGCACAAAAGAGAAAGAGGGATTGTGATTTCAAATCTTGAGCACAAAATTGCTACGCTCCATAATCTTAACCAAAACAACCCCTCGAGGTATCTTAGCAAACAAATTTACGACCTGAATACGCAGCTGGAGGCGATCTTGAATCGGGAGAGTGAAAAGGCCCTTAGCTGGACCAATGCTAAAGCCTATGACCAGATTAACAAGCCTAACAGATGGTTAGCCCAGAAATTAAGAGCCCAACAGACAGTCAACAGAATAACAAAAATTAGGGACCCCAACAATAAAATAACCTCTAATCCTGATAAAATTTACGAGACCTTTCTGAAATATTACCAACAGCTATACAAAGATAACGACCCAGACAGCGCCCCTGAGGAGAAAGTTAAATTCCTAGACCACACAATCCATAAAACAATATCTCCACTAACTCTTACACAACTTAATCAAAATATTACAGCAGAGGAACTGAGACAGGCCATTAAAAAAACTAAAAACGCTAAATCCCCGGGTCCGGATGGACTAACGACATTATATTACAAGAAATTTGAACACACCCTAACTCCGTATATCCTTAAATTTTTCAATACTATACTGAAGGGCCATGCCCCCCCTCAAGAATTTCTGGCCTCTTCAATCGTCATGATTCCAAAACCCCGAGACCCCCTTCTGGCGAAAAATTATCGACCCATCTCACTACTAGGGGTAGATTACAAATTGTTCACAGCTATCTTGGCCTCCAGGCTTAACAATATTCTACCTGCCCTGGTACACCGCGACCAGGTGGGTTTTATTCCCTTCAGGCAGGCCTCGGACAACATACGTAAAATTGTAAATATACAGCACTTTTCCAGTAGGTCTTCTTCGTGTCTGGCTGTTTTGGCCTTGGACATGGAGAAGGCCTTTGATCTCATCAAATGGCCCTACATGATTTCGGTCCTTCAGAAGTATGGTTTTAGTGGCAATTATCTTAATGCGATCAGAGTACTCTATTCATCTCCTACTGCTTCTCTCAAAATGCCGGCGGTCAGCAGGGTGTCGTTCCCAATTCAGAGGGGCACGAGGCAGGGGTGCCCTTTATCACCTGCAATCTTTGCTCTAATGATAGAACCCCTTGCCGAGATGATTCGTAGAATTCCTGATATCCAGGGAGTCACTATAGGTAAACGAGAGTACAAACTATCTTTGTTTGCGGACGACATCCTGCTGACCTTATGTTCCCCTAAGACCTCTATTCCGGCCTTGTTGAAAGTTATAGATGAATTCTCCCTTTTCTCAGGTTTTAAATTAAATCTGGACAAATCTGAACTGATGTTGTCCAACACCTCTACTAAAGCTGGGCAGGAATTGGCCCAATCTTTTGGCCTACAATATCAACCTAGATATCTAAAATACCTAGGTATAAATTTAACCATTGATCCGTCCAAACTATACGACCAGAACTACCCCTCAATGATCAGGAAATTGACCAATGATCTAGATATATGGAACAATTACCCGATCTCTCTGCTTGGAAGGGTTACCTCAGTTAGGATGACACTGTTACCACGTATCCTTTATTTATTTAGAGTTTTGCCTATCTCAGTCAAAAAGGGCACACTGGGTCGTCTCCAGAGACAAATACAACAATTTATCTGGCGAAAGCGTAAGGCACGCATAAAATATGCAACTCTGGCGAGACCGAGAGATATGGGAGGTCTGAATGCTCCGATCATTCTAAATTACTATTATGCAGCTCAGATAGCGCAACTGGCAATGGCAAATTCAAAATTTAATGTTCCCATTTGGGTAGAGATAGAATCGGAGCTCCTCGGTCCTTCCTCTCTCACAGGTTTGATGTGGTCTAGATCAATTCACACTAATGCTATAAGAAAAAAGGCCCCAGTTGCAGCTCACTCTTTAGGGCTATGGTCACGCTTGAGATTCCTACACTCCCTACAGTCCCCAACCTCTTGCCTGACAAATATATTCAAAAACCCGGAATTTCCAAAAGGTCTCCAAACTCAAAACTTCAAATGGTGGATTAAGAAAGGATATCTCACTTTAGGTAAATTTATGTCCCACTTCAAATTGGCCTCACCCGCACAATTTGGCAAAGATAACAACGTCCCATTTGAAGAATTAGATAATATGTCTCTAATATTTAAATTTCTACAAACCTTGGACAGAGGCAATGAGATTCTAATCTACACCTCCTTTGAGGCGAAGTGCAAAAACGGTGCCTTGGATAAAGGCCTCATTTCTGACCTATATACAACTATTTGCCATACCAATCTTATTCCTAAACTGAAGGTACATGAGATGTGGGAGCGAGAGTGCAATATTTCCCTCTCGGAAGAAAGATGGGCCCATTGTTGTTCAATTCTTACGAGGGGATCACTATTCTTCTCATCAATTGAAACCTCCCTAAAATTATTCCATAGAACCTATTTTACTCCTTCGAAACTGCACCAATTTTTTCCTGATACATCTAACCTTTGTTTTAGGCATTGTCACCAGAAAGGAGATCTATGGCATGTATGGTGGGATTGCCAAATTGGAAGGCAATTTGGAACAAGCTGTGTCTAATGCTAGGCAAGCAGATCCCTCTAGACCCGTCTGTTGCCCTGTTGGGAAACAGGCCTAAGTCTGTGTTACACCCTACCCATAAACTAATACAGTTTGTGATGGCGCAAGCCAAGAGACACATTGCCTCTCATTGGAAACAACCTCTCTTGTCTGTGGATGATATGTTTAGAGACCTCAATAAGACGATGCTATCTGAACATATCAGAGCCAAGGTTTTTGATAGGTTAGAAAATTTCTTTAAAATCTGGGACCCATGGATATTGCATCAAGACAACGTTGGGCTGAGCTATACCTTACACACATTTTAGTTCCCCTGACTTTACTTGTCTTATAGATTCTATAAGTAGATTTTGGTGGCCTAGGGTGGGAGCGGTTCCCTTCCCCTAGATTATTGAATATGGAGGTAAATTCTGAATAAAAGCGTTTTTCTCACCATTCTGCCCCTTATTCCCTTGCTCCCAGGTGTTCCCTTCCTATCCGTGGGCTTGATCCATTGGCATGCTGTGGCTTTGTCCACTCATGGATCGTGCCCTATACCCTCCCATTCCCCTTTCCATCCCTCTTTTCCCTTTCCTTCTTTCCTTGCCTTTCCCGTTACCCCCCATATCCCCTACTCTGAGCAATTAGAATGCTACGGTTACGTTATTTCATATTATATCAGAGTTTACGACATAATAACCTTGATGTTTTATAGTACGTATTTGGATGTTTTAATCTGCATTACCCCTTGCGTGGGGATATCTTGTTACTCTTGTATGTATAAGTTTTATTCTTAATAAAAACCCTTGAAACGAAAGAAAAATGACTATAGTTGAAGAAGTAATGGCCCCTAAACTATGTTCTGGGATGAAAGTTACAGCTTCAGTGAAATCCGTTTGCAAATCGGAGTGATAGATTAGAATCTAGAGCCAACGGTAAGTTTTCTATGTTAAACCATTACACCATTAAAAAACTGGTTACGTTTGCAATTGAAAGAAAAATGACTATAGTTGAAGAAGTAATGGCCCCTAAACTATGTTCTGGGATGAAAGTTACAGCTTCAGTGAAATCCGTTTGCAAATCAGAGTGATAGATTAGAATCTAGAGCCAACGGTAAGTTTTCTATGTTAAACCATTACACCATTGAAAAACTGGTTACGTTTGCAATTGAAAGAAAAATGACTATAGTTGAAGAAGTAATGGCCCCTAAACTATGTTCTGGGATGAAAGTTACAGCTTCAGTGAAATCCGTTTGCAAATCGGAGTGATAGATTAGAATCTAGAGCCAACGGTAAGTTTTCTATGTTAAACCATTACACCATTGAAAAACTGGTTACGTTTGCAATTGACAGAAAAATGATTATAGTTGAAGAAGTAATGGCCCCTAAACTATGTTCTGGGATGAAAGTTACAGCTTCAGTGAAATCCGTTTGCAAATCGGAGTGATAGATTAGAATCTAGAGCCAACGGTACGTTTTCTATGTTAAACCATTACACCATTGAAAAACTGGTTATGTTTGCAATTGAAAGAAAAATGACTATAGTTGAAGAAGTAATGGCCCCTAAACTATGTTCTGGGATGAAAGTTACAGCTTCAGTGAAATCCGTTTGCAAATCGGAGTGATAGATTAGAATCTAGAGCCAACGGTAAGTTTTCTATGTTAAACCATTACACCATTGAAAAACTGGTTACGTTTGCAATTGAAAGAAAAATGACTATAGTTGACTAGTTGTTCTGGGATGAAAGTTACAGCTTCAGTGAAATCCGTTTGCAAATCGGAGTGATAGATTAGAATCTAGAGCCAACGGTAAGTTTTCTATGTTAAACCATTACACCATTGAAAAACTGGTTACGTTTGCAATTGAAAGAAAAATGACTATAGTTGAAGAAGTAATGGCCCCTAAACTATGTTCTGGGATGAAAGTTACAGCTTCAGTGAAATCCGTTTGCAAATCGAAGTGATAGATTAGAATCTAGAGCCAACGGTAAGTTTTCTATGTTAAACCATTACACCATTGAAAAACTGGTTATGTTTGCAATTGAAAGAAAAACTCAGAATCTAGAGCCAACGGTAAGTTTTCTATGTTAAACCATTACACCATTGAAAAACTGGTTACGTTTGCAATTGAAAGAAAAATGACTATAGTTGAAGAAGTAATGGCCCCTAAACTATGTTCTGGGATGAAAGTTACAGCTTCAGTGAAATCCGTTTGCAAATCGGAGTGATAGATTAGAATCTAGAGCCAACGGTAAGTTTTCTATGTTAAACCATTGCACCATTGAAAAACTGGTTACGTTTGCAATTGAAAGAAAAATGACTATAGTTGAAGAAGTAATGGCCCCTAAACTATGTTCTGGGATGAAAGTTACAGCTTCAGTGAAATCCGTTTGCAAATCGGAGTGATAGATTAGAATCTAGAGCCAACGGTAAGTTTTCTATGTTAAACCATTACACCATTGAAAAACTGGTTACGTTTGCAATTGAAAGAAAAATGACTATAGTTGATGAAGTAATGGCCCCTAAACTATGTTCTGGGATGAAAGTTACAGCTTCAGTGAAATCCGTTTGCAAATCGGAGTGATAGATTAGAATCTAGAGCCAACGGTAAGTTTTCTATGTTAAACCATTACACCATTGAAAAACTGGTTACGTTTGCAATTGAAAGAAAAATGACTATAGTTGAAGAAGTAATGGCCCCTAAACTATGTTCTGGGATGAAAGTTACAGCTTCAGTGAAATCCGTTTGCAAATCGGAGTGATAGATTAAAATCTAGAGCCAACGGTAAGTTTTCTATGTTAAACCATTACACCATTGAAAAACTGGTTACGTTTGCAATTGAAAGAAAAATGACTATAGTTGAAGAAGTAATGGCCCCTAAACTATGTTCTGGGATGAAAGTTACAGCTTCAGTGAAATCCGTTTGCAAATCGGAGTTTGCAAATCGGAGTTTGGAAATCCGTTTGCAAATCGGAGTGATAGATTAGAATCTAGAGCCAACGGTAAGTTTTCTATGTTAAACCATTACACCATTGAAAAACTGGTTACGTTTGCAATTGAAAGAAAAATGACTATAGTTGAAGAAGTAATGGCCCCTAAACTATGTTCTGGGATGAAAGTTACAGCTTCTGTGAAATCCGTTTGCAAATCGGAGTGATAGATTAGAATCTAGAGCCAACGGTAAGTTTTCTATGTTAAACCATTACACCATTGAAAAACTGGTTACGTTTGCAATTGAAAAAAAAATGACGGCGCATGTGCAGTGCCACAGAGTGAGGATGTGTGCTCTGTGAGCTCTGCATTCCAAGGGCCATCACCGCTACAATACTGGCTGGATCCTGGACATCTATATACCGCTGGATAGCCCTACTACTGAGCTATGCGAAGAGCCTCCCCTGGATACCCTCTGAGAAACAAGCCAACCGTAAGACCCCTTCTTTCGCCGCTCAAACCCAGGAGAAGATTCTCCAATATGGCCGACCAGGCCCGAACAAAAGCCTCCACACCCAGCGCTGTTTCCCAGCAAGCCCAGGCCACTCACCAGGCTCCAAAAGGGGCGGCTAGAAACGTGACAGGCACTGTTCAGCGCAGCCCAGGCTCTGCCACACAGCCCAACGGCAGGAACGGCTCCCCGCAACACCCGCAGCAACCGGGACCCCCCTCCGCTGCTGGTAGAGGTAGGTCTGAGGGTTCCCCGCCGAATCACGCTGGCCCACCATTGCAAACCGCGGCGACCAATGCGTACGTAAATACGCATGCCGCAAGCCCAAATCCGCATGTTAGTACGCCTCCACCCATGCAGCTACGCGACCAGCAAGATTGTCTAGATGGTAGACGCGTGCTTGCGGAAAAAAGTACGCATGAAGCTCCGCATGGCAGTGTCCTGGACCCACATAGAAGCCCACAGAATGATACGCATGGAGATCCGCAATACAATCCATATGATTCTCCGCATAGAAATACGCATGCGACCACTCAAAGTAATATGTCCACTGAGGAACTACTAGGGGCAATCACGCGAATCTTCCGTGCTGAGCTGAGAGAGGCGGTCAACGATCTTAATACCAAAATAGATGACCTGGGAGGAAGAGTTCATCTCCTAGAAGAGCAATCCGATGATTTGTTATCTGCTGTACAGATCGATAAGTCCCATATCGACTCCCAGGACACTAGAATCACTACTGTAGAGGAGAAAATGGAGGACCTTGAGAATAGGTGCAGGCGCTCAAATGTAAGAATTAGAGGCCTTCCCAAATCTGTTCAAGACTTAGAACATGTAGCCACCAACCTTTTCTCGGCACTACTTCCAAATATGGACTCTTCACTCATGCGAGTAGTGCGCATCCATAGGGCTTTTGCTCGCCCTCGAAATCCTGACTTGCCGAGGGACGTCATTGCACGGATCGCATCTGAAGATGCAAGAGACAACATACTTCTCGCTGCACGGGATCTAGAGCATCTCCCTGATGTACCCCAATCAGTCCAAATCTTTGCGGACCTTGCCCCCACCACCATAGCAAAGAGATGGGCATTAAGGCCATACACTCTGGCCTTACAAAGAGCTACTATTAAGTATAGGTGGAGGTTCCCGTTTATGCTTTCTTTTGAGATTAACGGCAAGCAATTCAATTGCAAGACTCCAGATGAAGCTGCAGCGATCTTGAATGAGGCGAACATACCATTCTCCCTTCCTCCACCATCTAACCAGCCTCCCGGACGACAAGGGTCCCCTAGACGGAGACGAAACTGGGAAACAATTGGAAGAGCACGGTTCCGGCCCCGGGCATTGGAATATCTTCCACAAGAATCGTCACAAGAGGAATGAGAAGCGTCCATTCCACTTCATGTCTCTGATTGGCATGCGAAAAACCCTTCAATAATCTGAGAAGATACTCTTCGCTCCTTCATTCTTCTTCTTGGGAGTTGCTTTATCGCTCACCGAGGTCCCCTTTATGATGTGGGACCGAGTATTTAACTTTGGTTATAACAAGCTCTCCAGTTTTGAATGACCAGGAGACTTCCAGACTAAGCGACCCCCTTTATGATGTGGGGTCAAAGATATATCTGACCTCCTTAATCCACTGGTGTTAATCCAGACGACCCCCAGGAGTAGACTTAGGTCGGACATTACAGATAACTTCTACAAGGGGACCCCCTTTATGATGCGGGGCCCAACGTTGGCCTCTATAATTGATCACCCTTAAGTGATTTCCACAGGAACTCCTTTGGAATAGAACTACGTGTTGGTTTTCACCAGGACACACCTTAGAAGGTTTCGTATAGCATTAAGCAAGAAGGCTTTTTCCTAGCGGTTTAATGTTATGAGCCTCAATGTCTTTATTTCAGTAATATTCGTATTACCAATTGCCTGTTTAGTGTTTAGCTACCTTTGCAATTATTGTCTTCTGCTATATATAGTGATTATAGAATGTTATAGAGACGGTTTTACAATACTTTAATGGCGAACAACAGTTAATTAGTATTTTAGGGTCCAGGCCAGCCATCTATGCAGATATCTTAGAACAAGTGGTGGCCTTGGAGGTTATTGTTGCCCCCACGACATTCATTCAGGTGTGACCTTACCTTATTATGGGTTACACTTGGAATGAACTATTGGTCCTATGGGACTACCCTGAGGCCTACGGCCTTACGTCTCCCCCCCCCCCTCATCCAATTCTTCTACTAAGCATCCAACCTCATCCCACTTCAACACTAGAGTCATCATACACCTATCGCTCCTAGACGTCCAAATATATTGGGCCCCCCGTTATCAAATGTTGTCACAATTGATCGAATCACCACATTTTGACAATGGCTAACAAGCCAATTCACGTGATCTCACATAACCCCAGGGGCCTGAACTCTCCCCAGAAGCGTACCAAAGCCTTCAAAGAGTATGTAAAACACGCCCCCGATATCCTGTGCCTTCAAGAGACACATTTCACCCAGAAGTCACATCCGAAATTTTTTCATAAAAAACTCAGGAGGTTCTACTTGTCTAGCTATATTACAAAACGGAGGGGAGTGGCAATATTGTTTTCTAATGATTTTCCAATAGAAGTTACCCAACAATATACAGATACGGAGGGCACTTACATTATTGTGTTGGGTGAGTTTCAGTCCGAATTGCTGTGTATTGTAAATGTGTATGCTCCCCCTGGTAAGTCAATGGAAACGGTCTCCAAGATTTCTGACCTACTTCTTACATTAAAGTATAACACCTTAATATGGGCCGGAGATTTCAATTCAACCCCTAATGATACTATTGATAGGACTAACCCTCCCCGCCCCTCAGATATCAAACGAACCAAGACTTTCTTTGATAACTTGTTCAGGCAGCATTCTCTGGTGGACTCATGGAGGGAGCATAATGGAGCCAAAAGAGGTTATACTTTTCTCTCGGCACCACATAATACCTACTCTCGAATAGATCTCATTCTGATATCAGCGAGTTGTGTCCCCTCCATGGTCTATTCCAGACACCTGCTAACATCATGGTCGGATCATGATCCGGTTCTGACGGTACTATCCTCGCAAACTAAAAGAACTCAGCCATCCCCCTGGAGACTCAACGAATCTCTGCTTCTTAACTCCGACATTTATGAAAAAATTGATTCTTGCCTAGATAATTACTTTAAGGAGAACACCACTTCTGAGGTTTCCCCTGGTATTTGCTGGCTGGCCCACAAAGCGGTTATTAGAGGCGAATTCATACGGATAGCATCAACCTATAAGAAAAATAAAACCATAATTCAGGCAAATTTAGAACATAAAATCAGTAAGTTGTCCATATTAAACCAGACTAGCCCCTCTAGATTTCTATTAAAACAAATTCAAGCCCTGCAACTACAATTAAACATTATATTAAATTTAGAGGCGGAAAAGGCACTTAGGTGGAGTAAGGCAGTATCATATGAACAGATAAACAAGCCTAATAGGTGGCTAGCCCGAAAATTACGGAACCAACAGGTACTCAATAGAGTTATTAGAATTAGAAAAGCGGATGGCACTATAACTTCCAGCCCCGACAAGATTCACAACACATTTATGGAATTCTATAAATCCCTCTATGCAGATAAGTCAGATGTCACTCACCTTCCCGCTCAATCGGATTTTCTAACACAAAATATTAGTGGTCCTTTATTAGACCCTGTAGCCAAATCTCTAAATATGGACATTACACTAGAAGAGCTTCATGAAGCAATTAAAAAATTAAAAAGACCGAAGGCACCGGGACCCGATGGCCTAACGGCGCTCTACTACAAGAAATTTGAATATAAATTAGCTCCCCACCTACTAAAGTTCTATAACACTATAATGAAAGGAAATATTCCCCCCCCAGAATTTCTAATCTCATCATTGGTTGTAATCCCCAAACCTAACAGGGATCCCCTATTAGTTAAGAATTATAGGCCCATCTCCTTGCTAGGCATTGACTATAAATTATTCACATCCATCCTGGCAATGAGATTAAATACGGTCCTTCCCACGCTTATCAATAAAGACCAGGTGGGTTTTATACCCTTACGCCAGGCCCCAGATAATATTAGGAAGATAGTGAATATCCAATATGTATGTAAACGTCTCCGCAAGAATCTAGCCCTATTAGCATTAGATATGGAGAAGGCCTTCGATCTAGTGAAATGGCCTTATATGAAGGCAGTATTACATGGATATGGCTTTACAGGTAACTTCATGCACGCAATCAACGCCCTATACTCAGTTCCCACTGCTTCCTTAAAGATGCCATCCCCTCATAGATTATTTTTCCCCATACAGCGGGGAACTAGGCAAGGGTGCCCCCTTTCACCGGGCCTATTTGCCCTCATGATGGAGCCATTGGCCAATGCAATCCGTAACTCCAAAGAAATTCTGGGTGTTACAATAGGTAATAGAGATTACAAGATTAGTTTATTTGCGGACAACGTCTTTTTAACGCTCACGTCCCCTCACACGTCCATCCCAAACCTATTTAAAATATTACAGACCTTCACTACATTTTCAGGCCTTCGACTAAACTATGATAAGTCTGAGTTGATGTTAACAGAATCCCCCCTTCACGAGACCGAAAACTTAGCCAAAACCCTCGGTATTCAATGTCAACCAAAAATGATTAAGTATCTTGGAATAAATCTCACCCGCGATCCCACTAAACTGTACGATAACAACTATCCGGCTATGCTGAGAAAACTTCAATCTGACATGGAGAGTTGGAACGAATACCCAATCTCCCTCCTGGGAAGAGTGACTTCGGTCAAAATGACCCTGCTCCCACGTCTCCTTTACCTTTTCAGAGTCCTTCCTACATCAATTAAAAAGTTCGCGATACACAACCTCCAAAAACAAATACAAAAATTTATTTGGAGACAGCGAAAACCTAGGATTAAATATTCAACGTTGACGAGACCAAAAGACAGAGGTGGTCTAGGTGCTCCGGTCTTGTGGAACTACTATATTGCAGCTCAAATAAGCCAATTAGCTGCTGTAAACTCAGGGTTTGCCGCACCTTTGTGGGTAAATTTAGAATCCCAGCTAATAAGTCCCTTATCCATGCCTGCTACTATGTGGGCTAAAAGTATACCTTATCAACTCATTAATAAAAAATCTCCGGTTTCTGCCCACTCCTTTAAGATATGGTCTAAATATAGATATGCTTATGGTCTCCAAGCTATTCCCTCGTGTATGACGCATATCCTCAGGAACCCCGACTTTCCTTTAGGCCACTCAACGTCACAATTTATATGGTGGTACCAGAAAGGACTATTATTTGTAGGCAAATTTTTAAAAGCCTTTAAAGTCATGTCACCCGCCCAACTATTTGAATCAATCCAGGTACCCCAGTCGGAAATATTTAGAGCCCACCAAATTTTAAACTTCATACGCTCTTTAGATAGAGAGAATAATGTTCTTATTTATACGCCTTTCGAAGTGAGATGTAGGGGAAGATCGCTGGACAGAGGTTTCATTTCTGATATTTACGCATTACTTCTGGAGCATGATTTGGAGCCCAAGCTAAAATGCCAGCTAGACTGGGAGAAAGACTGTGCAACTACTCTTTCAGAGGCTAAATGGCACCATTGTTGCTCCCAACTAAGTAAAAGCAGCCTATTCTATTCGTCTATCGAAACCTCTCTCAAGCTTCTTCATAGAGCACACTACACCCCTGCCAAGCTGAGTTTGTTTTCCTCATCTCACTCCGATCTATGTTTTAGAGGATGTCCCATTAAAGGAGATACTTGGCATATATGGTGGGCCTGCCCTGTAGCGCAGTCATATTGGAGCTCAATATGGAGGAAGCTGGAATTGATAATAGGTAGAACCATTGCTTTTGAACCTACTATAGCTCTTTTAGGGGACAAACCCTCGACCATTCCATACGCGACTCACAAACTTATACAATTTACGATGGCACATGCCAAAAGACACCTAGCCTCAAAATGGCGCTCGTCCACTCTGTCGGTAGACGCTGTCTTCCAAGGTCTTAACGACACAATGCAGTCTGAACATATCCTAGCAAAGTTGTATGATAGGATGAATAATTTCTTCAAAATATGGGACCCATGGATTACGTGGCAGGATAATCAGGGCTTGGAGTACACTCTACATGAGTTCTAGGCTCAGGATAGGCTTGATGACTACTATAATTTATGATTGGATGTTGGATGCACCACTGCTTACTCTTTATTCCCCTTTCCCTCTCCCTTTTTCTTCTTCTTTTCTATTCCCTAGTGGTTTGGGACCATTGGCATGTTGTGGAAACCCCACTCATGGTCCACGTTATCTCGATAAGTAAAAATCCCTTCTTTCACCCTTCCCCAGTTCTCTTACCTTTTTCCCAAATCTTACCCTTCTCTCTTTTCTTCTGTCCTCTTTCTTCTACCTCGTTATATAAAATAAAGGTGTATAGTTTTTCAATAGGAAATTTCAAGTGCAAGCCTTTAACAAACATGTAGCTTTTAAGTAGTGCAATTGTTTCATGTAACTGTTGAAGCTATAACGTGAGTCCCCTAAGTGGGGAAAAATTCTTGTTTTGTATGGTTTGGAATTTCATGTATTATGCAATATTTTGAATAAACACCCTTGAAACGAAAAAAAAATGACTATAGTTGAAGAAGTAATGGCCCCTAAACTATGTTCTGGGATGAAAGTTACAGCTTCTGTGAAATCCGTTTGCAAATCGGAGTGATAGATTAGAATCTAGAGCCAACGGTAAGTTTTCTATGTTAAACCATTACACCATTGAAAAACTGGTAAGGTTTGCAATTGAAAGAAAAATGACTATAGTTGAAGAAGTAATGGCCCCTAAACTATGTTCTGGGATGAAAGTTACAGCTTCAGTGAAATCCGTTTGCAAATCGGAGTGATAGATTAGAATCTAGAGCCAACGGTAAGTTTTCTATGTTAAACCATTACACCATTGAAAAACTGGTTATGTTTGCAATTGAAAGAAAAATGACTATAGTTGAAGAAGTAATGGCCCCTAAACTATGTTCTGGGATGAAAGTTACAGCTTCAGTGAAATCCGTTTGCAAATCGGAGTGATAGATTAGAATCTAGAGCCAACGGTAAGTTTTCTATGTTAAACCATTACACCATTGAAAAACTGGTTACGTTTGCAATTGAAAGAAAAATGACTATAGTTGAAGAAGTAATGGCCCCTAAACTATGTTCTGGGATGAAAGTTACAGCTTCAGTGAAATCCGTTTGCAAATCAGAGTGATAGATTAGAATCTAGAGCCAACGGTAAGTTTTCTATGTTAAACCATTACACCATTGAAAAACTGGTTACGTTTGCAATTGAAAGAAAAATGACTATAGTTGAAGAAGTAATGGCCCCTAAACTATGTTCTGGGATGAAAGTTACAGCTTCAGTGAAATCCGTTTGCAAATCGGAGTGATAGATTAGAATCTAGAGCCAACGGTAAGTTTTCTATGTTAAACCATTACACCATTGAAAAACTGGTTACGTTTGCAATTGAAAGAAAAATGACTATAGTTGAAGAAGTAATGGCCCCTAAACTATGTTCTGGGATGAAAGTTACAGCTTCAGTGAAATCCGTTTGCAAATCGGAGTGATAGATTAGAATCTAGAGCCAACGGTAAGTTTTCTATGTTAAACCATTACACCATTGAAAAACTGGTTACGTTTGCAATTGAAAGAAAAATGACTATAGTTGAAGAAGTAATGGCCCCTAAACTATGTTCTGGGATGAAAGTTACAGCTTCAGTGAAATCCGTTTGCAAATCGGAGTGATAGATTAGAATCTAGAGCCAACGGTAAGTTTTCTATGTTAAACCATTACACCATTGAAAAACTGGTTACGTTTGCAATTGAAAGAAAAATGACTATAGTTGAAGAAGTAATGGCCCCTAAACTATGTTCTGGGATGAAAGTTACAGCTTCAGTGAAATCCGTTTGCAAATCGGAGTGATAGATTAGAATCTAGAGCCAACGGTAAGTTTTCTATGTTAAACCATTCCCCTATTGAAAAACTGGTTACGTTTGCAATTGAAAGAAAAATGACTATAGTTGAAGAAGTAATGGCCCCTAAACTATGTTCTGGGATGAAAGTTACAGCTTCAGTGAAATCCGTTTGCAAATCGGAGTGATAGATTAGAATCTAGAGCCAACGGTAAGTTTTCTATGTTAAACCATTACACCATTGAAAAACTGGTTACGTTTGCAATTGAAAGAAAAATGACTATAGTTGAAGAAGTAATGGCCCCTAAACTATGTTCTGGGATGAAAGTTACAGCTTCAGTGAAATCTGTTTGCAAATCGGAGTGATAGATTAGAATCTAGAGCCAACGGTAAGTTTTCTATGTTAAACCATTACACCATTGAAAAACTGGTTACGTTTGCAATTGAAAGAAAAATGACTATAGTTGAAGAAGTAATGGCCCCTAAACTATGTTCTGGGATGAAAGTTACAGCTTCAGTGAAATCCGTTTGCAAATCGGAGTGATAGATTAGAATCTAGAGCCAACGGTAAGTTTTCTATGTTAAACCATTACACCATTGAAAAACTGGTTACGTTTGCAATTGAAAGAAAAATGACTATAGTTGAAGAAGTAATGGTCCCTAAACTATGTTCTGGGATGAAAGTTACAGCTTCAGTGAAATCCATTTGCAAATCGGAGTGATAGATTAGAATCTAAAGCCAACGGTAAGTTTTCTATGTTAAACCATTACACCATTGAAAAACTGGTTACGTTTGCAATTGAAAGAAAAATGACTATAGTTGAAGAAGTAATGGCCCCTAAACTATGTTCTGGGATGAAAGTTACAGCTTCAGTGAAATCCGTTTGCAAATCGGAGTGATAGATTAGAATCTAGAGCCAACGGTAAGTTTTCTATGTTAAACCATTACACCATTGAAAAACTGGTTACGTTTGCAATTGAAAGAAAAATGACTATAGTTGAAGAAGTAATGGCCCCTAAACTATGTTCTGGGATGAAAGTTACAGCTTCAGTGAAATCCGTTTGCAAATCGGAGTGATAGATTAGAATCTAGAGCCAACGGTAAGTTTTCTATGTTAAACCATTACACCATTGAAAAACTGGTTACGTTTGCAATTGAAAGAAAAATGACTATAGTTGAAGAAGTAATGGCCCCTAAACTATGTTCTGGGATGAAAGTTACAGCTTCAGTGAAATCCGTTTGCAAATCGGAGTGATAGATTAGAATCTAGAGCCAACGGTAAGTTTTCTATGTTAAACCATTACACCATTGAAAAACTGGTTACGTTTGCAATTGAAAGAAAAATGACTATAGTTGAAGAAGTAATGGCCCCTAAACTATGTTCTGGGATGAAAGTTACAGCTTCAGTGAAATCCGTTTGCAAATCGGAGTGATAGATTAGAATCTAGAGCCAACGGCAAGTTTTCTATGTTAAACCATTACACCATTGAAAAACTGGTTACGTTTGCAATTGAAAGAAAAATGACTATAGTTGAAGAAGTAATGGCCCCTAAACTATGTTCTGGGATGAAAGTTACAGCTTCAGTGAAATCCGTTTGCAAATCGGAGTGATAGATTAGAATCTAGAGCCAACGGTAAGTTTTCTATGTTAAACCATTACACCATTGAAAAACTGGTTACGTTTGCAATTGAAAGAAAAATGACTATAGTTGAAGAAGTAATGGCCCCTAAACTATGTTCTGGGATGAAAGTTACAGCTTCAGTGAAATCCGTTTGCAAATCGGAGTGATAGATTAGAATCTAGAGCCAACGGTAAGTTTTCTATGTTAAACCATTACACCATTGAAAAACTGGTTACGTTTGCAATTGAAAGAAAAATGACTATAGTTGAAGAAGTAATGGCCCCTAACCTATGTTCTGGGATGAAAGTTACAGCTTCAGTGAAATCCGTTTGCAAATCGGAGTGATAGATTAGAATCTAGAGCCAACGGTAAGTTTTCTATGTTAAACCATTACACCATTGAAAAACTGGTTACGTTTGCAATTGAAAGAAAAATGACTATAGTTGAAGAAGTAATGGCCCCTAAACTATGTTCTGGGATGAAAGTTACAGCTTCAGTGAAATCCGTTTGCAAATCGGAGTGATAGATTAGAATCTAGAGCCAACGGTAAGTTTTCTATGTTAAACCATTACACCATTGAAAAACTGGTTACGTTTGCAATTGAAAGAAAAATGACTATAGTTGAAGAAGTAATGGCCCCTAAACTATGTTCTGGGATGAAAGTTACAGCTTCAGTGAAATCCGTTTGCAAATCGGAGTAATAGATTAGAATCTAGAGCCAACGGTAAGTTTTCTATGTTAAACCATTACAGCATTGAAAAACTGGTTACGTTTGCAATTGAAAGAAAAATGACTATAGTTGAAGAAGTAATGGCCCCTAAACTATGTTCTGGGATGAAAGTTACAGCTTCAGTGAAATCCGTTTGCAAATCGGAGTGATAGATTAGAATCTAGAGCCAACGGTAAGTTTTCTATGTTAAACCATTACACCATTGAAAAACTGGTTACGTTTGCAATTGAAAGAAAAATGACTATAGTTGAAGAAGTAATGGCCCCTAAACTATGTTCTGGGATGAAAGTTACAGCTTCAGTGAAATCCGTTTGCAAATCGGAGTGATAGATTAGAATCTAGAGCCAACGGTAAGTTTTCTATGTTAAACCATTACAGCATTGAAAAACTGGTTACGTTTGCAATTGAAAGAAAAATGACTATAGTTGAAGAAGTAATGGCCCCTAAACTATGTTCTGGGATGAAAGTTACAGCTTCAGTGAAATCCGTTTGCAAATCGGAGTGATAGATTAGAATCTAGAGCCAACGGTAAGTTTTCTATGTTAAACCATTACACCATTGAAAAACTGGTTACGTTTGCAATTGAAAGAAAAATGGCTATAGTTGAAGAAGTAATGGCCCCTAAACTATGTTCTGGGATGAAAGTTACAGCTTCAGTGAAATCCGTTTGCAAATCGGAGTGATAGATTAGAATCTAGAGCCAACGGTAAGTTTTCTATGTTAAACCATTACACCATTGAAAAACTGGTTACGTTTGCAATTGAAAGAAAAATGACTATAGTTGAAGAAGTAATGGCCCCTAAACTATGTTCTGGGATGAAAGTTACAGCTTCAGTGAAATCCGTTTGCAAATCGGAGTGATAGATTAGAATCTAGAGCCAACGGTAAGTTTTCTATGTTAAACCATTACACCATTGAAAAACTGGTTACGTTTGCAATTGAAAGAAAAATGACTATAGTTGAAGAAGTAATGGCCCCTAAACTATGTTCTGGGATGAAAGTTACAGCTTCAGTGAAATCCGTTTGCAAATCGGAGTGATAGATTAGAATCTAGAGCCAACGGTAAGTTTTCTATGTTAAACCATTACACCATTGAAAAACTGGTTACGTTTGCAATTGAAAGAAAAATGACTATAGTTGAAGAAGTAATGGCCCCTAAACTATGTTCTGGGATGAAAGTTACAGCTTCAGTGAAATCCGTTTGCAAATCGGAGTGATAGATTAGAATCTAGAGCCAACGGTAAGTTTTCTATGTTAAACCATTACACCATTGAAAAACTGGTTACGTTTGCAATTGAAAGAAAAATGACGGGGGGCGCTAGTGAGGCTCTGCTGTTAAGGATGCATCTCTGCTGAGCTCCTTCTTCTACACCTGAATGCCACCTTTCTAGAGCGATTTTTTGGACCAGAACTGCACCATCCGAGGGCTAAAGACACCAGGTATGCTTGGGTCCCCCCGTGAGTACCCCATTAGAAGCAGATCCACCTCTAGACCCCTTCTTTCTCCTCTTCGTTTCCAAAGGAGATTCTCCAAAATGGCCGACAGGGCCTTGCAGGCAAGGAGACCAGATCTCTCCCAGAGCGGTGCCCCCTCTCAACCAGCCAGCCCACCCACATCAGGACCTTCCTGGGAGGGAGGCCACCCCCCGACGGCCCCTCAGACTCCAAAACGAGCGTTCGGGGCCCCAGGGGAGCATACACCACCGGGAGCCTCCACCGCGACCTATGCGTCAAAAAATATGCATGACAGGCATGACCGTACGCATGACGCTGATGGGTATCCGTATAGCCGTGCATCTGAAAATACGCATGACAGGCATGACCGTACGCATAACAGCCATTTTGATTTTAATAGCAGCCATTTTTTTTGATTCAGCCATCTTGTCTTCACAAATTCTGTGGTAGCATGGCCGGCGGCCATATTTGATGAGTCATAGCTCTGCATTGCATTTGAGTTGACTGCTAAATGGGTTAAGCCTTTTTGCTTATTGGTAAATGCGTAGTACCTTTTGATTGTTTTACTGAAATTGTATGATCCAGCTTATTGTAGGAATAACCTTACGAGTTTTGTGTTAAATCAAAAGTGCAATTTTATATTGTTTTGATATTGTAATATTTATTCAATATTAAATCGATATTTTTACAAATTGGTCTACGTTTATTTGCATGTTTAAACCAGTACTGTAAAACCTCGAAAAACGAACTCATATAGTTAGGCGTGTGTTTGTATTGTTAGCTCCTCCTATTTTTTTTAGGAGCATTACATTTTTTTTTATTTTATATTTTTTTTTTAACAATTTATACAAACATTGACAAAACGCCCGACAAAGTTTTCTATGTTAAACCATTACACCATTGAAAAACTGGTTACGTTTGCAATTGAAAGAAAAATGACTATAGTTGAAGAAGTAATGGCCCCTAAACTATGTTCTGGGATGACAGTTACAGCTTCAGTGAAATCCGTTTGCAAATCGGAGTGATAGATTAGAATCTAGAGCCAACGGTAAGTTTTCTATGTTAAACCATTACACCATTGAAAAACTGGTTACGTTTGCAATTGAAAGAAAAATGACTATAGTTGAAGAAGTAATGGCCCCCAAACTATGTTCTGGGATGAAAGTTACAGCTTCAGTGAAATCCGTTTGCAAATCGGAGTGATAGATTAGAATCTAGAGGCAACGGTAAGTTTTCTATGTTAAACCATTACACCATTGAAAAACTGGTTACGTTTGCAATTGAAAGAAAAATGACTATAGTTGAAGAAGTAATGGCCCCTAAACTATGTTCTGGGATGAAAGTTACAGCTTCAGTGAAATCCGTTTGCAAATCGGAGTGATAGATTAGAATCTAGAGCCAACGGTAAGTTTTCTATGTTAAACCATTACACCATTGAAAAACTGGTTACGTTTGCAATTGAAAGAAAAATGACTATAGTTGAAGAAGTAATGGCCCCTAAACTATGTTCTGGGATGAAAGTTACAGCTTCTGTGAAATCCATTTGCAAATCGGAGTGATAGATTAGAATCTAGAGCCAACGGTAAGTTTTCTATGTTAAACCATTACACCATTGAAAAACTGGTTACGTTTGCAATTGAAAGAAAAATGACTATAGTTGAAGAAGTAATGGCCCCTAAACTATGTTCTGGGATGAAAGTTACAGCTTCAGTGAAATCCGTTTGCAAATCGGAGTGATAGATTAGAATCTAGAGCCAACGGTAAGTTTTCTATGTTAAACCATTACACCATTGAAAAACTGGTTACGTTTGCAATTGAAAGAAAAATGACTATAGTTGAAAAAGTAATGGCCCCTAAACTATGTTCTGGGATGAAAGTTACAGCTTCTGTGAAATCCGTTTGCAAATCGGAGTGATAGATTAGAATCTAGAGCCAACGGTAAGTTTTCTATGTTAAACCATTCCACCATTGAAAAACTGGTTACGTTTGCAATTGAAAGAAAAATGACTATAGTTGAAGAAGTAATGGCCCCTAAACTATGTTCTGGGATGAAAGTTACAGCTTCTGTGAAATCCGTTTGCAAATCGGAGTGATAGATTAGAATCTTGAGCCAACGGTAAGTTTTCTATGTTAAACCATTACACCATTGAAAAACTGGTTACGTTTGCAATTGAAAGAAAAATGACTATAGTTGAAGAAGTAATGGCCCCTAAACTATGTTCTGGGATGAAAGTTACAGCTTCAGTGAAATCCGTTTGCAAATCGGAGTGATAGATTAGAATTTAGAGCCAACGGTAAGTTTTCTATGTTAAATCATTACACCATTGAAAAACTGGTTACGTTTGCAATTGAAAGAAAAATGACTATAGTTGAAGAAGTAATGGCCCATAAACTATGTTCTGGGATGAAAGTTACAGCTTCAGTGAAATCCGTTTGCAAATCGGAGTGATAGATTAGAATCTAGAGCCAACGGTAAGTTTTCTATGTTAAACCATTACACCATTGAAAAACTGGTTACGTTTGCAATTGAAAGAAAAATGACTATAGTTGAAGAAGTAATGGCCCCTAAACTATGTTCTGGGATGAAAGTTACAGCTTCAGTGAAATCCGTTTGCAAATCGGAGTGATAGATTAGAATCTAGAGCCAACGGTAAGTTTTCTATGTTAAACCATTACACCATTGAAAAACTGGTTACGTTTGCAATTGAAAGAAAAATGACTATAGTTGAAGAAGTAATGGCCCCTAAACTATGTTCTGGGATGAAAGTTACAGCTTCAGTGAAATCCGTTTGCAAATCGGAGTGATAGATTAGAATCTAGAGCCAACGGTAAGTTTTCTATGTTAAACCATTACACCATTGAAAAACTGGTTACGTTTGCAATTGAAAGAAAAATGACCGTACCATGAGGCGAATTTTTAGGGAAGAGTTACGCGATGCGGTGGATGAGCTCTCACAACAGATTCATGACATAGGTCAGAGGGTGGACGCTCTGGAAAGACAAAATGATGACATCATTCTAGCTGTCAATCAAGACAGGAAACAGATAGAAGTACATGACGACAGGCTTGACGCTCATGAAGCTAAGCTAGAGGACCTGGAGAACCGTAGCAGGAGGGCTAATGTAAGAATAAGGGGACTCCCTGAAGCCTTTGAAGATCTCGAAGCAGTGACGGCTAACCTGTTTGGGACTCTCCTTCCTCAGGTGGACCCAACACAATTGAGAGTAGTACGGGTTCACCGTGCCCTAACAAAACCGAGAAACCCCGAACTTCCTAGGGACATTATCGCCAAGGTTGCATCAGAGGACGCACGTGACAAACTCTTGCTGGCAGCTCGGGACCTCACTGCCCTCCCTGGGGTCCCGGCCTCGGTTCAACTCTTTGCGGACCTCGCACCGGCCACTATAGCAAAAAGAAGAGAAATGAGGCCCTACACCTTGGCTCTACAGCAAAAATCCATTCGCTACCGGTGGGGTTTCCCCTTTATGTTAACGTTCAAAATCAATTCAAAGGTATACAATTGCAGACGCCCGGAGGAAGCTGCCCAAGCTCTTAATGAAGCATCCATCCCATTCACCATTCCGAAGCCTCCTCAACCTCCCCCTGGGGAGCAACGGCAGCGAAGGCTTCGTAGGACCTGGGATTCCGCAAGAGGATCATCCTTTCGACCTAGAGAGCTCGACATGGATGCTGCTTAAGCTTACACGGAGGCCTACCATTTCATGTTATTACCTCAGGTGAACATATGACTCCCTAATCTCTTTGAACGCTCCTTCCCTTTATGATGTGGAAGGTGCGTCAACACTAAAGTCTTTTCCAGCATTTTTCCGGAGGATCGTACACTGCCTACTCCCTACCTTGTGTAGAGAGTTGGTTTATATGTAAGGCCTACAAGTTATTATAATGCCTGCTTCGACCCCTTTATGATGTTGGGTTGCAGCGGGCGCAGACTTTCCCCAGTGCAATTTCAGCCCTTGTAGTGCCTTTAACCTAACAGTTTCTGAAACATGGTTGTTTTTCCTTAGAATCTTGGCTTCCTCGTTTAGATTGCAAAACGTGATGCAAACTACAGTTGTTACTAATTGGAAGATCCGGAATTTCCCAACAACCTGCAAAATTAAAGCATTTTCCGTTTACATGTTACTTGAATAACTTTCTGATATGTCTGTGTTGACTCCGGTTAACCGAGTCTAATTTAGAGTTATTTTACTAGTTTTATTTTATGCAGTCAGTCGTGATACACTGTTGCTGTTCCCCCACTGGAAATGGCGCTTGGAGTCAGGCGGGCGCTTATAGCGCAGGCCAGGCCTCAACCACCATTAAGGCACGATTGTGCTACCCTCATTTTTTATATTATTGTTTTTCTAACTTTTGCCGAGCTTATCAATGATCCTTTATGTGTTTTCACTAGTCTCTATCATGGAACTGTCTCTCTCCTTCCCTCCGGGACGCCTATCTCTAGGGTTATGGTCATCTCAATATGGGTACAAGGCCATATCACGTAATCTCACATAATGTGCGAGGACTCAACTCCCCTCAAAAAAGAGCCAAGGCTTTTAAGGATTATCTTAAACACTCTCCTGACATTTTGTGCCTACAGGAGACTCATTTTTCTACGAATTCTTTCCCCAAACACTTTCACAACAATTACAAACGATTTTATATGTCCAATTTCCACAGAAAACAAAGAGGAGTTTTAACACTCTTGGCCGATTCTTTCCCTATTGAGATCACTAAGCACATAGATGATGCAGAAGGAACATTTCATATTATAATTGGTACTTTTCAGGCTCAATCTCTATGTATTGTTAACATGTATGCCCCTCCCTCCCAAGCTCGAGACACCATTACCAAAATTTCCAACCTATTATTATCCCTACAGTTTGATACATTGATCTGGTCGGGAGACTTTAACCTCTCCCCTAATGACAATCTGGATAGGACGCACCCGTCCCGCCCTTCTGATTCCAAAGTTAACAAAATGTTCTTCGATGATCTCCTTAGACTCCATTCTTTGGTGGACGCTTGGAGGGATCATAATGGAACAAGACGAGGCTATTCATTTTATTCAGCACCTCACAACTCCTATTCCAGGATAGATCTCACTTTGATATCGGTCAGATGTGCCTCCTCCTTAGCATATTCACGACATCTCCTCTGCCCATGGTCAGATCATGATCCATTACTCACCTCTTTAACCTCTCTGATTCCCAAGTTTCAAAGACCTCCCTGGCGTTTAAATGAGTCTCTAATTATCAATCCCGACACCTACGACCAGATTGAGACCTCCCTTACTAATTATTTTAATGAAAACACCACCCCTGAGGTCAACCCAGGAATATGCTGGATGGCCCATAAAACGGTTATCAGGGGGAAATTAATACAAATTTTTTCTAAACTCAGGAGGGAAAAATCGGTCATAACTTCCAATCTTGAGCATAAATTGGCCACTCTCCTTTCCTTAAATCAATCACGACCTTCACGCTTTCTCCAGAAACAGATTAGGGATTTGCAACTCCAACTAGATGTTATCCTGTCATCTGAAACTGAGAAGGCCTTGAGATGGACAAAAGCCGTCGCATACTCCCAACTTAATAAGGCTAATAGATGGCTGGCAAGGAAGCTACGCAATCAACAAACAATCAATAGGATCCTGAGGATAAGAGGCCCTGACGGTAAGATCACTACGAACCCTGACAAAATATACTCCACCTTTACTGATTATTATAAATCCCTCTATCATAACGATCTAAGCCCTAATAAGGAAAAGGATAGGGAGTCCTTCCTAGACTCAAATATAAAACTAAAGCTGGCCCCCGACACTCTGAAAGTTATGAACAGTGACATATCGTACGAAGAACTTCATGAGGTCATAAAGAAAACCAAAAGAGCCAAAGCCCCGGGTCCGGATGGACTTACCGCCCTTTATTATAAGAAATTCGAATCCACTTTGGCTCCCCACATGCTTAAATTCTTTAATTACATACTAAAAGGTAACACCCCCCCACCCGAATTTCTCTCTTCATCTATAGTAGTCATCCCTAAGCCACAAAGCGACCTTCTCCTCCCGAAAAACTATAGGCCCATATCCCTACTAGGAGTCGATTATAAACTTTTCACTGCAATTCTTGCCAATAGATTAAATAGAATTCTTCCCGCACTGGTCCACAGAGACCAAGTCGGATTCATCCCTACACGTCAGGCTCCAGACAACATCAGGAGAATAATAGACATTCAGCACTATTGCCTCCGAGTCCATACTCGCCTAGCTCTTCTATCACTGGATATGGAAAAGGCCTTCGATAGAATCGATTGGTCATATATGCTGGCAGTATTAAAGAAATATGGATTCTCGGGCAACTTTCTGAATGCTATTACAGCTCTCTACTCTCAACCATCTGCCTCCCTGAAATTGCCATCTACCCTTAGATCCTCTTTCTCGATAGAAAGAGGCACAAGACAGGGGTGCCCCCTGTCCCCGGCTATATTCGCCCTAGTTATTGAGCCTTTGGCGACACAAATCCGAAACTCCCAGGAGGTCCGAGGAGTTCGTATAGGATCCCACGACTATAAATTATGCCTATTCGCGGACGACGTCCTACTAACCTTAACGTCACCACACACATCAATACCAAATGTCTTAAAAATAATCACACAATTCTCGGCCTTCTCAGGATTCAAACTGAACCTCAATAAATCAGAACTAATGCTCACCCAAACCCCTCCCATTGAAGCCCAACAATTAGCGCTATCTCTCGGTTTACAATATAAGCCAAAATTTATTAAATATTTAGGCATCAACCTTTCCCTAAACCCATCTAACCTTTACCAAGACAATTACCCCCTCATGCTTAGAAAACTAGCCACGGACCTTGAGGTTTGGAATGAATATCCTATCTCATTATCAGGTAGGGTGACCTCGGTTAAGATGACCTTGCTCCCTAGGATCTTATATCTTTTTCGCGTTCTTCCAATTCCAGTCAAGAAGGGCCCCATAAAACACCTACAATCCCTAATACAGGCCTTCATCTGGAGAAAGCGTAAGGCTAGAATAAAGTACACATCCTTGGCTCGTCCCAAAACAGCAGGAGGCCTAAATTCCCCATTGCTTTTTCAATACTATCAAGCTGCTCGTCTATCTCAGTTGGCTCCCATTAATGCCAAAGGCAATGCCCTCCTGTGGGTTGAAATTGAATCCCACCTCTTGTACCCCCTTTCACTGCCAGGTATAATGTGGGCCCGTAAAATCCCCATTAACCAGATGAGGAAACTGTCACCTGTATCCGCCCACTCCATGTCTATATGGGTGAAGCTGAGATTTGCCCACCACCTTCAGTCACCTGTTTCACGGTTGACTCATATCTTTCGCAGTCCTGACTTCAGAGCAGGACAAAACACTCGGCTCTTTTCATGGTGGCTCTATAAAGACCTCATCACATTAAATAAATTTACCTCTGGATTTAAGCTGCCTCCTCGGGGGCAATTTGGAAACGATCAGGATGTCCCGGTGGAGGAGATCCCTCGAATGCAGTTGATTTTTTATTTCTTACAGGCTCTGGATAACTCTAATGACATATTAATGTACACCTCATTCGAGGTTAGATGTAAGAACTGTCCCTTGGATGGTGGCTTAATATCTGATCTGTACGGTGTACTCACCGAACACATATCCTCTAATAAGCTGAAAGTGCAATTGGATTGGGAAAGAGATTGCAACCTTACCCTCTCAGAACCAAAATGGGCCCACTGTTGTTCCTCCTTGACCAAGGGCAGCCTGTTTTTCTCCTCCATTGAGACATCACTTAAGTTGTTCCACCGTGTTTATTATACACCAGTAAAATTACATTTATTCTCACCCCTTAACTCAGATTTGTGTTTCAGGGGATGCCAACAAAGAGGTACCATGTGGCACATATGGTGGGAATGTCCTAAAGTCTATTCTCTCTGGACTACAATATGGTCAAAACTCTCTCTCATGTTGAACATTCAGCTATCCTTAGAACCTGCCACAGCTATCTTGGCCAATCGACCACATTCTATGCCATTTGCAGCCCACAAGTTGGTGCAATACTTTATGGCCCAAACTAAAAGACACATTGCCCATCAATGGAAAACCCCTGACTTATCTGCAGACACGGTACTCCAGGAGATCAACAAAACGATGCTAGCCGAGCATATCAATGCCAAACTTATGGATAGGCTTGATAGTTTTCTTAATGTGTGGACGCCATGGATTGAGTGGCAAGACAACCAAGGTTTGACCTACACTTTACACACGTTTTGAGTTCCTCACCCCCCGAATGCCTTTTGTCTTACCCATTTTATGTCTATTGTGTTCTGGAGTGGGATAGGATTGAGAGACAGTTCTCTGCAATAGCGGGTTCTCCCCCGGGCCCGCTGGCTTGGGCCCGCGGGACTTATTATGAGCATTAAAAGTTATCGGCATATTGCTATTATTTAAAATTACCCTTATTCCCTCCTTTCCTTCCCTACTTCCTCTGGGTGCCCCCATCGGAATGATGTGGGATTACCACCCATGGTGGCATCCTTGTATCCCCTTCCCCCCACCCCTTCCTTTTCCTTACCCTTAACTTTCCCCCCTTTCCCCCGCGCACTCCTTACCTCATGGCGAAGCAATTGAGTTCCACTTTGCGCTGTTTCATTATATTTTTATTCTCAAACAAATTATGTTTCTAGCAATTATTTCTGTTTCCCCACATGTGGGGTATGTTGTGCATTTGATATTCGTGTAATGCTTATTGCTTCTAATAAACACCCTTGAAACGAAAGAAAAATGACTATAGTTGAAGAAGTAATGGCCCCTAAACTATGTTCTGGGATGAAAGTTACAGTTTCAGTGAAATCCGTTTGCAAATCGGAGTGATAGATTAGAATCTAGAGCCAACGGTAAGTTTTCTATGTTAAACCATTACACCTGTCACGATTGTGGAACTTTCCCCGTGATCAGCGCACAACGCGTGCACTGACACGGCGGAGATCCTCCACAAGCGTATAATTAGCAGGAACCCAGCAAAAGGTGCTACGCACCTGTAGAGGGAAATTCCTGTCGGCAGATGGCGCTGGGGAGTGCAGAGGAACCAATCCTCTGTACCTCCACAAGTGCCAGACAGGAATTGTACGAAGCGCAGAACGCAATCGCAAGAGAGGCGATTGCGAATGAGATGGAGCAAAAGGGATAGGTTGTATGTGTGTGCGCCAATCCAGTCGCCACTCCGCGACCACGCACACACAACAGCAGATACGAAATAGGAACGCGATCGCGAGAGGTGCGATCGCGAGACGTGACACAAGGCAGAACAGAATAGAATACGAGGGTAGCAAAGGCACAGCAAATACAATAAGGAGATACGGAAAATAACAACCGCTAGCTAACCGCGAACACCGCACTCATTCGCAACAGTGCACGCGGTTATGCGCGATCTCCACGTGATAAGCACAATAGAGACAAGCACGCCGAACTAACCATAAACAGACAAACATGAAACAGGGGACGCGAGCGCTTGCTTAACGGTTACCTCACCGAGCCTGTAGCAAGCGCAGCGGACAAGACAGACACACGAAAAACAAGAACTAGGCAGGAAGGATCCACCGCTCTTCCGCCAGAGCAAGTGTGATCCAAGCAGGAACACAGATCAGAAAGATCCACAGCCGCTAACGCTAGCGGCTAGTGCGATCTCAGCAAGACAGAACGATTCGCTATCAACCGCCGTTGGTGACAGCGCAATCGCGACCGACAAGACAGAACAGAAGGATCCCCAGCGCTCGCACAAAGTAGCTAGCGCGATCCCAAGAAACAGAACAGAAGGATCCCCAGCGCTAGCACAAAGTAGCTAGCGCGATCCCAGGAAACAGAACAGAAGAGATAGCTGGTAGCAACCGCTGCACCAGCTATACTCCAAGAACATAGATCAGAACCATTTCCTGTCAACCACCATAGGGACAGGACAATGGCAAACAGGCAAGACAAGACAGAACAGGCAATACAGATAATACAACCTGACTGGGCTAGAAGGGGAGCCTAAAGCAACCCCCAGGAATTAACTATACTAGATAGCAATGGCTGACACTCCAGCAGTGTCCATCAGGAACTGAGCATGGAAGGGAAATGACCAGCAAAGCATTCTGGGAAAGATAAAGCTCTTATAGTGCCAGTCATCAAAGAAGGCAGGTAGGGGATTTGCATAACGAATGTATGCAAATTCCCCAGCAAGAGAACAGAACAGAAACTTGCAATGAAAAGACAGGTCTCTGTTCCAGAGACCTGCAGCCCACAGACTAGAGGAATGGACAAACAGCTGTCTGCCTGTGCAGCCAGCTGAGCGGATCATCACAGTACCCCCCCTTCTAGGGATGGATTCCAGACATCCCTCAAGACTGGTAACATCACAAAACTCTAACTGAAGACTCATGAAGGTCAGGACAGCCCGACAAGGCCCAATTCCAGAGTCAGTCCATCCGAAACCGACCTCATCAGAAGCAGAAGCCACCGAAACATGCCCATCAGCACTGCAAGTCTCAGCGTAACACCCATCAGGACTGTGGACACCAGAGAAGAAGCCATCGACACCCTCCAGACAATACCCACCACCTTCCAAGGAGCGTCCAAGAATACCAAACCTGCCGCAATACCTGTTCGAAGTGTCCCTTACAACACCAAAGCCATTGCTGATCGTATTCAGGGCACCAAGCAAAACCTTTCCCGGAATCTCCCAGAACGCCTTGAAGCTCCGCAGAGATCCCAAGAAGCCAGAACGCTCACCAGGCTCACATGGAGAACCACCAAGAACCCCTATGGAACCTATGATCATTCCAGACTCAAAATTAGCAGGACACCCATCAAGATCAGGACTTTCAGGGACCACTTCTGGGCATGCAAGCAGGCAGGCTATATCAGAACATGTCTCCACTGAGGAAGCATCTGAGTACGCTGGTAACCGAGGCACACTTGGGCTTTCTGGGTCACAGAGCACATCGGGGTACACTAGTACAGGAGAAACCTCAGGACATGTCGGGGAACTGCCAACCTCAGAGTCCGACACGACAAGACCAAAACCAGTACCGGGCAGAAAATCATCACGAGTAAAGATCACAGGTACTGGTCTTTCAAAAGAAGACTCGGACTCAAATTCAGAATTTTCTGTAACTGTAACATCATCATTGACTACACATGAATGAAGCTCCACAAGAGCTGCAAAAGTAGTCAGCAAGGCAGCAATGCCTACTGAAGTGGGCAACACCTCAGAAGGACCTGGGGGGCAGGAGACATCTCCTACAAGTTCTACACCCTTTGGGAGGAACTCGGAGACCTTTAGATCATCAAACAAGACCTCAGGAACATCATTTTTCAAGTTGTCTAAGAAGGATTCTGTACTATCCATGTTACAGGGCAAAACTGGAACTTTATTTTGAGAACAGGGCAGATGTCCCAGGGAAGGTTCCACCATAAACTGAGACTGAATTTCATCATCATGAGTGGAACGTACAGGAATATTCACTGGACCACACACTGACTTCCTAACTTTAATCTCGCTGCACCCAGAACTCTGCGTAGTAGTCAAACTAGCTTGCAATTCCAAAACTGCAGAAAGACAGGTAAAAATAGCAGCAATACCTAGACGAGCCTCTAGGGGCAGGGCAGGAGATATTGTACAAGGCAATATTGACTCATCCAGAGTACTGGGTGGAGAGTCAATACTTTCTTCAGAATCAGACTCGCAAATGTCAATGCAAGTGGACATCATGCCTTCATTCATGGTGCAGGGCAGGTTCAGAGAAAGCTTCTCTGGACAAGGCAAAGAAGCTTCAGCATCAGATTCGCAAAACCGAAGCGCTGTCTCACTCTTAGATTCGGCTAACAATGTCGAATCCGAGGAGTCAGAACGCAAAATTTGCGGATCCAAGATCGCTTTAGGTTGCGAAACTGACGCTTCCATATCGCAAACTTCCGCGATCTGCGGAGCAGACTGCAAGGCATCTAGGACAGAAACACTGGAGCAACTGTCATCAGGCAACAGGCCTGCACAGGTGTGAACAGGGTGAGACAGAAACTCATTTGCAGAAGAAATGGCGACATCAACAGGATAAACTTTATTAGGCATAATAATTTTACTTTTGACGCTGCATAGTCGAGAAATTTTCCCCATAGCAGGGTCACAGACGGAAGATCTCAAAGATCTGTTTCTAAATGACAAAGGATCCCACACATCCTTGAGGAAACCGGCAGACTCATGCCGATCACAATCTGCAGGAACATTCGAGAAACAGGCATCAGATCGCACAGATTCAAACTGCACACTGTCAGGAGCGAATCCTTCAGGATTCGCACAGGAATCAACCACAGCGGCACACTCATTCATTTCAGATTGCACAAAGTCAAGAGTCATATGCTTTACCCCAGAAAGGCAGGAACAATCATCCGACAACGATGTCTCTTTATTGAAATCAATTGGTTGGTGTGTGTGCAACTCATCCAAAATCGTTTGCCATACATAGATCACCAGATCCACATCATCCTCGTCACATTCATCGGAATCAATCAGAAGGTACATAGAGTCAAGACAAGCATTCAAGACATCTTCGCTTTTTGCGATGTAAAAATCGCAAAAGGCTTTCCAATCAAAATCGAATTCTTCCAGCAAGGCCCCAACATCCCAGGAAGCAAATGGGGGTTCAAACAGGCCAGTATCCAGATAATCTCCATATGGGTGGAGTTCAGGAACAAGAACAGATTTTTTAACTGCTTTAATGTAGTGTGCGATCCTACCTATAGCAGGATCCACATAAGCTTTGGATTGGGGCAAAAACCCTGGAAACTGATCAGCAGATGCATTATAAACATCATTATCATACTGCATGGTTTTGCCCATTTCAGACTTGACAGAAATAACCTCTTTATTTGTGGTTGCTAGGGGCAATGGATCTTTCCGCTGGGAAGCCTTCCTAGATCTTTTACGTTTAGACTTAGAGGCTTTGGATGGCTGCTTTGTGGATGAAAGAGTAGATGGAACAGCTGATTGAGCTGCTGACAACAACTCATTAAGGGGGTATGGTAATTGAGGTAATCTCAGCCAATTGTGAATTAAAAAGGCCAAGAATTCCAGGGGTCTTTGACTCAGGGTGGTATGATCTAACACATCATAAGCCCACATTGACATTTCGCCCCCCAACAGAATGTAGACCATTTGGGGGGCCCAGGTAGACACTGGGGTGCATTGGAATTCAGGGTTCGCTAACAGTTTCGTACACTCAGACAAAAATTCGTCTGCTGATTCAGGTTCAAGTTTTTTAAATCTCTTAAAGGTACAAGAGCCATATTCGACAAAATCGTACAAATCGGAAATTCCGTCTACACTGGGGTTTTGGGTATGGCTGGTCATTCTGTCACGATTGTGGAACTTTCCCCGTGATCAGCGCACAACGCGTGCGCTGACACGGCGGAGATCCTCCACAAGCGTATAATTAGCAGGAACCCAGCAAAAGGTGCTACGCACCTGTAGAGGGAAATTCCTGTCGGCAGATGGCGCTGGGGAGTGCAGAGGAACCAATCCTCTGTACCTCCACAAGTGCCAGACAGGAATTGTACGAAGCGCAGAACGCAATCGCAAGAGAGGCGATTGCGAATGAGATGGAGCAAAAGGGATAGGTTGTATGTGTGTGCGCCAATCCAGTCGCCACTCCGCGACCACGCACACACAACAGCAGATACGAAATAGGAACGCGATCGCGAGAGGTGCGATCGCGAGACGTGACACAAGGCAGAACAGAATAGAATACGAGGGTAGCAAAGGCACAGCAAATACAATAAGGAGATACGGAAAATAACAACCGCTAGCTAACCGCGAACACCGCACTCATTCGCAACAGTGCACGCGGTTATGCGCGATCTCCACGTGATAAGCACAATAGAGACAAGCACGCCTAACTAACCATAAACAGACAAACATGAAACAGGGGACGCGAGCGCTTGCTTAACGGTTACCTCACCGAGCCTGTAGCAAGCGCAGCGGACAAGACAGACACACGAAAAACAAGAACTAGGCAGGAAGGATCCACCGCTCTTCCGCCAGAGCAAGTGTGATCCAAGCAGGAACACAGATCAGAAAGATCCACAGCCGCTAACGCTAGCGGCTAGTGCGATCTCAGCAAGACAGAACGATTCGCTATCAACCGCCGTTGGTGACAGCGCAATCGCGACCGACAAGACAGAACAGAAGGATCCCCAGCGCTCGCACAAAGTAGCTAGCGCGATCCCAAGAAACAGAACAGAAGGATCCCCAGCGCTAGCACAAAGTAGCTAGCGCGATCCCAGGAAACAGAACAGAAGAGATAGCTGGTAGCAACCGCTGCACCAGCTATACTCCAAGAACATAGATCAGAACCATTTCCTGTCAACCACCATAGGGACAGGACAATGGCAAACAGGCAAGACAAGACAGAACAGGCAATACAGATAATACAACCTGACTGGGCTAGAAGGGGAGCCTAAAGCAACCCCCAGGAATTAACTATACTAGATAGCAATGGCTGACACTCCAGCAGTGTCCATCAGGAACTGAGCATGGAAGGGAAATGACCAGCAAAGCATTCTGGGAAAGATAAAGCTCTTATAGTGCCAGTCATCAAAGAAGGCAGGTAGGGGATTTGCATAACGAATGTATGCAAATTCCCCAGCAAGAGAACAGAACAGAAACTTGCAATGAAAAGACAGGTCTCTGTTCCAGAGACCTGCAGCCCACAGACTAGAGGAATGGACAAACAGCTGTCTGCCTGTGCAGCCAGCTGAGCGGATCATCACAACACCATTGAAAAACTGGTTACGTTTGCAATTGAAAGAAAAATGACTATAGTTGAAGAAGTAATGGCCCCTAAACTATGTTCTGGGATGAAAGTTACAGCTTCAGTGAAATCCGTTTGCAAATCGGAGTGATAGATTAGAATCTAGAGCCAACGGTAAGTTTTCTATGTTAAACCATTACACCATTGAAAAACTGGTGGCGGTGGCGTAGTGGTTAGCTCTTTCGCCTTGCAGCGCTGGGTCCCTGGTTCGAATCCCAGCCAGGGCACTATCTGCAAAGAGTTTGTATGTTCTCTCCGTGTCTGCGTGGGTTTCCTCCGGGCACTCCGGTTTCCTCCCACATTCCAAAAACATACAGATAAGTTAATTGGCTGCCCCTAAAATTGGCCCTAGACTACAGTACTTACACTACATAATATAGACATATGGCAATGGTAGACATTAGATTGTGAGCTCCTTTGAGGGACAGTTAGTGACAAGATATATATATATATATATAAACTGTACAGCGCTGCGTAATATGCCGGCGCTATATAAATACTAAATAATAATAATAATAATAATAATACGTTTGCAATTGAAAGAAAAATGACTATAGTTGAAGAAGTAATGGCCCCTAAACTATGTTCTGGGATGAAAGTTACAGCTTCAGTGAAATTCGTTTGCAAATCGGAGAGATAGATTAGAATCAAGAGCCAACGGTAAGTTTTCTATGTTAAACCATTACACCATTGAAAAACTGGTTACGTTTGCAATTGAAAGAAAAATGACTATAGTTGAAGAAGTAATGGCCCCCAAACTATGTTCTGGGATGAAAGTTACAGCTTCAGTGAAATCCGTTTGCAAATCGGAGTGATAGATTAGAATCTAGAGGCAACGGTAAGTTTTCTATGTTAAACCATTACACCATTGAAAAACTGGTTACGTTTGCAATTGAAAGAAAAATGACTATAGTTGAAGAAGTAATGGCCCCTAAACTATGTTCTGGGATGAAAGTTACAGCTTCAGTGAAATCCGTTTGCAAATCGGAGTGATAGATTAGAATCTAGAGCCAACGGTAAGTTTTCTATGTTAAACCATTACACCATTGAAAAACTGGTTACGTTTGCAATTGAAAGAAAAATGACTATAGTTGAAGAAGTAATGGCCCCTAAACTATGTTCTGGGATGAAAGTTACAGCTTCAGTGAGATCCGTTTGCAAATCGGAGTGATAGATTAGAATCTAGAGCCAACGGTAAGTTTTCTATGTTAAACCATTACACCATTAAAAAAACTGGTTACGTTTGCAATTGAAAGAAAAATGACTATAGTTGAAGAAGTAATGGCCCCTAAACTATGTTCTGGGATGAAAGTTACAGCTTCAGTGAAATCCGTTTGCAAATCGGAGTGATAGATTAGAATCTAGAGCCAACGGTAAGTTTTCTATGTTAAACCATTACACCATTGAAAAACTGGTTACGTTTGCAATTGAAAGAAAAATGACTATAGATGAAGAAGTAATGGCCCCTAAACTATGTTCTGGGATGAAAGTTACAGCTTCTGTGAAATCCGTTTGCAAATCGGAGTGATAGATTAGAATCTAGAGCCAACGGTAAGTTTTCTATGTTAAACCATTCCACCATTGAAAAATTGGTTACGTTTGCAATTGAAAGAAAAATGACTATAGTTGAAGAAGTAATGGCCCCTAAACTATGTTCTGGGATGAAAGTTACAGCTTCAGTGAAATCCGTTTGCAAATCGGAGTGATAGATTATAATCTTGAGCCAACGGTAAGTTTTCTATGTTAAACCATTACACCATTGAAAAACTGGTTACGTTTGCAATTGAAAGAAAAATGACTATAGTTGAAGAAGTAATGGCCCCTAAACTATGTTCTGGGATGAAAGTTACAGCTTCAGTGAAATCCGTTTGCAAATCGGAGTGATAGATTAGAATCTAGAGCCAACGGCAAGTTTTCTATGTTAAACCATTACACCATTGAAAAACTGGTTACTTTGCAATTGAAAGAAAAATGACTATAGTTGAAGAAGTAATGGCCCCTATACTATGTTCTGGGATGAAAGTTACAGCTTCAGTGAAATCCGTTTGCAAATCGGAGTGATAGATTAGAATCTAGAGCCAACGGTAAGTTTTCTATGTTAAACCATTCCCCTATTGAAAAACTGGTTACGTTTGCAATTGAAAGAAAAATGACTATAGTTGAAGAAGTAATGGCCCCTAAACTATGTTCTGGGATGAAAGTTACAGCTTCAGTGAAATCCGTTTGCAAATCGGAGTGATAGATTAGAATCTAGAGCCAACGGTAAGTTTTCTATGTTAAACCATTACACCATTGAAAAACTGGTTACGTTTGCAATTGAAAGAAAAATGACTATAGTTGAAGAAGTAATGGCCCCTAAACTATGTTCTGGGATGAAAGTTACAGCTTCAGTGAAATCCGTTTGCAAATCGGAGTGATAGATTAGAAT